>NC_138766.1:84842519-85133697 GCF_965113315.1 Podarcis vaucheri
ATTCTATGAGATCTACAGTTCCCAATCAATGAACTACATTCGGTGAACTACAGTTCCGAATATTTTTGCAGGGGATGAGCTTTAAACATATGGTGGGTACATAGCCTCTGTGTCCTTTGACCTGTCAGGAGAGCTCTCTGGATAAGGAGCCTTTAAAAATGCTGGGACAATCCATCTATGCAACCCAACCTAACGCAGGATGAGGTCATGAAAACATATTAGGAGTTCTGGAAGACAGTGTACTTGATGTTTGTCATTAGGCTGGAGAAATATCCATGAGGGCATGGGTGGTGGTGGTGGATACAAACTGGGAAAGGTCAGAAATCCACTCCCTTGATGGTAATACTGAGAAGAGGCCAAGTGACTTCCTTATGCTAGTTATACAAGTTATGGCCTTTATATAACAGGAATTGGGAGGCAACTGGTTTCTCCTGCTTATATGATTCTTAATGGCCTTCCTAACCTTAAGCTGCTGCGTTGAGCTTGGTTCTAGAATCAGATAAGTAGGAGAAACCAGTTACCTCTCAATTCCTGTTGTATAAAGGCCAGAACTTGTATAACTAGAATGAGGATTATTAGCTTGTGCTAACACACAGGTGGGCTTTTTCCCTGGTAGCACCTGCATTATGGAACGCACACCCTGCTGAAATAAAATGCTTTCCCATTAAATAATAATAATAATAATAATAATAATAATAATAATAATAATAATAATTTATTTATACCCTGCCCATCTGGCTGAGTTTCCCCAGCCACTCTGGGAGGCTTCCAATCGAGTGTTAAAAACAATGCAGCATTAAAGATTAAAAACTTCCCTAAACAGGGCTGCCTTCAGATGTCTTTTAAAGATAAGATAGCTACTTATTTCCTTCACATCTGAAGGGAGGGCGTTCCTCAGGGCAGGCGCCATTACCGAGAAGGCCCTCTGTCTGGTTCCCTGTAACCTCACTTCTCGCAGTGAGGGAGCTGCTAAAAGGCCATCGGCACTGGATCTCAGTGTCTGGGCTGAACAATGGGGGTGGAGACGCTCCTTCAGGTATACTGGACTGAGGCCGTTTAGGGCTTTAAAGGTCAGCACCAACACTTTGAATTGTGCTCGGAAACGTACTGGGAACCAATGGAGATATTTCAGGACCAGTGTTATATGGTCTCGGCAGCCGTTCCCATCACCAGTCTAGCTGCCACATTCTGGATTAATTGCAGTTTCCGGGTCACCTTCAAAGGTAGCCCCACGTAGAGCGTATTGCAGTAGCCCAAGGGGGAGATAACTAGAGCATGCACCACTCTGGCAAGACAGTCTGCGGGCAGGCAGGGTCTCAGCCTGTGTACCAGATGGAGCTGGTAGACAGCTGCCCTGGACACAGAATTGACCTGCGCCTCTATGGACAGCTGTGAGTCCAAAATGACCTGGTCCTTCAAGGGCACAGTTACCCCATTCAGGACCAGGGAGTCCCCCACACCCACCCGTCCCCCCAAAACAGTACTTCTGTCTTGTCAGGATTCGTTGCCTTCTGCCGTGATAAAATGCTTTCCCATTGCCTTCTTCCACCTGGGCGGGTTGGCTGGGAGAGAGGAATGCGCTTCAGAGACTGCAGATTATTCTGCTGGCTTCCTGAAATAAACGCCAGCCACCACACCACTGTCTCTTATATATGTTGAAAGCCGCCCAGAGTGGCCAGGGCAACCCAATCAGATGGGCGGGGTATAAATAATAAAATTATCATTATTATTATGGAACAGGAAGTCCCTATTTTCATTGGAGAAATTTGGGGGTGTATGCACCCACTTACACAGGCATTCCCTTGATCTCTCCACCAGAGTTTTCCATTTTAATTGCCGTGTTGGGACTGTGTAATGGGATGGTTCAATTGTATATTTTAAGTATCGATCTCCCTTTTGAAAATGTTTGTGTGACTGGTTTTTGTATTATGTAAACCACTTAGAAACTTCCTTTGGTATATAAATGGAGGTGGCCTGCCACGTTCTTAACAGCCAGGTGAACCAAGCTAACAAACCATTTCCACCAGCAGATTGAATGAGGCCCAGGTGAACCAACCCACTCCTCTTGTGGTCTGCCATTCAGCTTTGTGGTCACAAGTTTCTTTGGGTCTGCTTTATAGCCTACTGAAAATTTGAAGGCAATTTTGAGGAAAAGCTTGTAGGCACCAGGAGATAACGCTAGTTAGAGGTTTCCCAAAGAACCTCAGAAATGTAGCTACATGGAAAAATGCCTTGGGGCAGAACTTGTGGAAACTGTACTTAACAGCGTGTTCCATGCAGGAGAGCTTCTGATTCATTATTCCTGGAAATCCACAAGAGCTTTTCCCATTAGTTCAGACCCACACAACTGGTGACCAAGCTGATTGAGCACAGCCTTGTGGAAGCTTAATAAACCTCCTGTTTTCGATGCAGCGGCAAAAGTCCCTGCAAATAAATAAATAAATAAAATAGCCAGCCAATTTGTTGTTGTTGTGTTGTTGTTTTTTTTAAAAAAATCTGACAGCTAATGTTGTCAGAGTGCCATCTGTTTCCTAGTGCGATTGGGAAAGGGGAACCTGCAGGAGCTATTCTAAGATGTCTATTTGAGTTGTAGTAATGGGATCCCAGTAGGCCTAGGCTTGTATGTTATAGCAAAATAAACACGATTCCTGTTCTTTCATAACTGGTTGAGGTTCCCCACACTCCCAGGAATCTAGAAAACAACCCTAAAATCACATTACATAAAGGTAAAATAAATTCCCCAGTATATCTTTCTTGAGAACTGTTCAGGGTCTATCAGTACAATCCCCTACAGTTATGTTAATGCATTGTCATTCTGAAGTTTTATGCTGGGAATTTTTATGCTGTGGACTTTTCCGCCATGTTGTGTGATTTTAGAAGAGGGCCTTGCTTTTGCCTTCCGTTGTTTATGGTGAGGGCCTCTGGCTATACACAATAATGTGATTGACTTACCGATTAGCACAATCCTAGCTATGTCTACTCAAGAGTAAGTCCTATTGAATTCAATGGGACTTAACTTCCAACTAAATGAGGTTAGAGCTTCCACAACCCCAAATTGCTTGAAAGTTCGAATAGGACTCATATGTGGTAGACCTGTAATATAACTAAAAAAATTTTGGAAATAATATACACAGTGGTACCTTGAGTTATATACGCTTCAGGTTACAGACTCTGTTAACCCAGAAATAGTACCTTGGGTTAAGAACTTTGCTTCAAGATGAGAACAAAAATCGTGCTCTGGCGGCACAGTGGCAGCGGGAGGCCCCATTAGCTAAAGTGGTGCTTCAGGTTAAGAACAGTTTCAGGTTAAGAACAGACCTCCAGAACAAATTAAGTCCTTAACCTGAGGTACCACTGTATAATGAAATGAAAAAAACGTTCAAAATAACTTATGTTAAAAAACCAGAAGCTTTTTTATTAGGAATTATAGGTACCCAAATTCCCAGATTCCAAAGGATCAGAGGAAACTGTTTGTATATGCTACAGTGGCCTCCTGGATGTTACAAGCCCAGAGATGGAAGGAAGAGACAGCCCTGACCAGAGAAGAATTGTGAACCAAGTTGATGGACTATGCTGAAATGGCAAAACTAACTGGGAAGCTCAGAAACCAAGAAGACAAGAAATTTTAAAAAGAATGGGAAGTGTTTATAATGTATATACGAAATCATTGAAAACAGGTTAAGACATTAGCAGGATTTTAAATGAACTTGTAACGTAACAGAACATATAGATAACTTAAAGGTAAAGGTAAAGGGACCCCTGACCATTAGGTCCAGTCGTGGCCGACTCTGGGGTTGCAGCACTCATCTCACTTTACTGGCTGAGGGAGCCGGTGTACAGCTTCCGGGTCATGTGGCCAGCATGACTAAGCCGCTTCTACTGAACCATGAAAATGCCGTTTACCTTCCCACCAGAGCAGTACCTATTTATCTACTTGCACTTTGATGTGCTTTCAAACTGCTAGGTTGGCAGGAGCAGGGACCGAGCAACGGGAGCTCACCTCGTCCCGGGGATTTGAACCGCCGACCTTGTGATTGGCAAGTCCTAGGCTCTGTGGTTTAACCCACAGCGCCACCAGTGTCCATAGATAACTTAGGAAGATGGAAAATTGGAGAAGTACTGATATGCAGTTGAAAATAGAATTAAAAGGACCCATGGAAGGGGTGGGGGAAAGTCAGGAGATTTTGTATTGTTTTATGTTGTATGATTATATTTTCAAAAATCAATAAAAAAGATTGTAAAAAAAGAAAGTTCGAATAGGGACATCCATTTGGCAAGCCACCAATCCAAAAGAAAGATGTCTCATGTCCCCACAAAAAGATGCCTACATTACTTAACTTAGTCATCTCTCTCTTAATGCAAAATCACAGCAGTGCTTGATCACAAGTATTCTATAGACTGCTGGGGGAGCAATGACTCAGAATTTGACAGAGGGGGAAATGGATTTTAAATTATTTTTTCTCTATTGGAGGCTGGAAAGCAAGCCACGGCTACCAGATAAATTCCAAGAGAAGTTCTCAGAATTGGTCGACGCACAGCGTGTGTTTGGAAACAGAAGGTCTTGTTGAGGGAAACTGTCTCTCTGTCCATTAATCACATGGTTTTGTTCCAGGGCTTGATCAGATACTAAAGGTCCTTAAGTCCTGTGGATAATGCACTAGAACTGGATTTCTACCAATGAATTGAACTGCAACATTCCCTCCATCGCTATATTTCCACAGTTTGAAGCAAGCGTGAGGACCCTCTAGTGCTTGGGCGAATCTTCTTGGCCTGCCAGGGGTCTAATTTGGACCACAATAAGATTTTCCCCAAACCACGCCCCCTGTAAGTCAGCTGATGTCACTGGTTAACACTCCCTGTCTGACCTTGGGCATAGTCACTCTAAGCCAAGGGTGGAGAACCTGTGTCATAATTTTGCCATCTTATATTGTTTTGCTGGCCGATTGATTTATGGGCATTTCATTGTATTCTAATGTCAATTTTAATTGAACATGTCGTTCACTTTGGGAGCTTTTGAGAAGAAAAGCAATATATGTTAGAGTACAATCAAAAGGATGATCAATGTGATGGCCTGGGACTTGGGCTCAGACTGCACCAGATCCTCAGGCATCAACTGAACCAAGTCTGGGGCCTGATCCTGAAGAGTCCCAGTCTGCACAGGTGCTCCTGCAGCAAACACCAGCTGGGCCGAGTCAGGGGCCTGAGCCTGCCCTGGCTCCAGATGAAGGGATTACCTCGTTGTCTTCAGCTGGGTCATCACTTACAGCTGCTCCACTACCGGTTGGGTCAGGGGAGGCTGAGGCAGCCTCTGGGTCTAGTAACCCACCGACGTCTCCCGAGCTGCAGAGACTAAGGTCTGAGAGAAGGAGAGACCTGAGTACTCGCAGGAGGAGTGCTCACCTTCGGGCGAAACAGGGAGGTGAGTCGCCAGGGGATCAGGACTGGCTGTTACCCCAACAAAGATAAAAGCCTGTTGGACCCCGCCCCAGGTTGTGGGAGCAACATTGCTGTTTGCTAGATCCTGCCTGAGATCCTGTACCTGTCCTTGCCTGGTTTCCTGCCTGAGTCCTGCCTTGGTCCTGTCGGACTGACTCCTAGCGGAACCTTCAGATTCTGGACCGGACCTGGACTGCATTTCTCAAGTTACCCCCGGGGCCAGCACAATCAATGTGGATAGGGAGTTAGAAAGATTCATGGAAAGTAAGGCTTTCTGCCTATTAGTCATAGAATCATAGACTCACAGAATGGTAGAGTTGGAAGGGACCCCGAGAACATCAGTTCTTCCTGATGTTTAGTCAAAATATCCTTTCTCGTAACTTGAAGCCATTGGTTTGTGTCCTACCTTCCAGAGCAAGAGAAAACTAGCTTGTTCCCATCTGACAGCCCTTGAGATATTTAAATATGACTAACGTTATCTCCTCTCAGTCTCCTCTTCTCCAGGCTAAACATAACCAGCTCCTTCAACTGTTCCTTATAAGGCTTGGTTTCCAGACCCTTGACCATCTTAGCTTCCCTCCTCTGTACACACTCAAGTCACCACAGTCATGATGACTGTATGCTACATCCCAGAAGTGTGTCCGCATGTCTCTGAGCACCCACTGCTGGGAAAGAAAAAGCCGGCAAGTGAAAATGCTTATGGGCTTTCCAGAGGCATCTAATGGGTCAAAGGGCAGGGGGCAAGATGCTGGACTAGAAAGGCCTTTGAGCTGACCCAGCAGGACTCTTCATCTTTGCTCCTCCAGAAGGTAGTGATGGCCATCAAACTGGATGCCTTTAAAAGAAGATTAGATGACTTAATGGAGGAGATGATTATCAGTGGCTAATAAACTGATGGATTTGTTCTAGCTCCACTGTTGGAGGCAATGTGCTTCCGACTACCATTTTCTGGAAAGTGTAGGAAGGGACAATGCTGCTGCACTCAGGTTCTGCCTGCTGGTTTCTGGTTAGCCAATGTGAGAAGACGATGCTGGAAGATGGACTTTTTGCCTGAGCCAGCAGGGCTCTTCTACTATGTTCTTTATGAGGAGGAGAACATCTAGGTCAAAGAGTTCCTGTCACTTCTGAATTATTTCCACTTTGGCAAGAACGAAGAAGTTTCACGTTGTGGCTTTAAAGAGGAGTGAATGGTGAATTTTTGCCTTTTTGCATCGACGAGTGGAACATTGTACCCATTAGTGGCCCAAAGACTTCAAACAATCCAATATTTCAATGGCAGGGACATTCAGATTGCACATCAAAACGCCGGGTTGCAATCCCTTGGGGCAGACAGAGAGATCTGCCAAAAAAAAAAAAAAGTGTGCTCAAATAATTTCACTGAAATAAGGTCAGGTCACCTCACTGAAGGGGATTGAAGCAGGTTCCCTGTGGATCAGGGCTGGATGTTTTTGCAGGGAGAGAAGCATAAACTTTAATCCTCCCCAACCAAGTGACCTTCTTTGGCTTTGCACAAACCAGCAGCCATGTCTTTAGCACTGAAGCATACGGGGATGCTGTGGCTGGAGCCAGTTTATGTGGCGGAGAAAAGACGTTTTGGGAGCAGCATGGCTGCCTGATACAATCTGCCTTGGAGCAAAGGCTCAGCTCATTCCTCCCTCCATGATAAAATGCTTCCCCGCTGCCTTCTTCCACAAACTGAAAATGCCCAGCACAGTTATTATGAGAGGGAGAAAAGCTTTTCTCTGTCTGTTTTCTCTGCACCATGTATCATTGTACAAATCCCGTATCATTTCACCTCTTATTTGCCTTTTCTCCAGACTACAAAGCCCCAAACGCTGCCACCTTTCCTCACAGGGGAGTCCCTCCACCCCCTTGATCCTTTCGGTGGCCCTTTTCTGAACCTCTCCCCACTCTGCAGTCTCCTTTTTGATGTGAGGTGACCAGTCATGCTCACACATGAGGGTTACATTGCTTTGCATCGCTTTGAACTGCGAATACAAAAGCTACCTTGGCCAGAAGACTCATTTACATTACACATGGCTCCGCTCCGCTTTGATTTCTGTGTTCAGCATAAACGTTTTAACATAAATGATGCAAGAGAGAGGCTCAAAGCTTAACATGTGAAAGCACCGCAGACGTTCACAGCTGTGCTGACTGATCTTCGGAGCTGGTGGACTTCTATTTTCTAGCTCTATTTTCTGATTGAGGGGACCAGGACTGCACGATGTGCTCTTCTTCTTCTTCTTCTTCTTCTTCTTCTTCTTCTTCTTCTTCTTCCTCTTCCTCTTCCTCTTCTTCCTCCTCCTCCTCTTCTTCTTCTTCAACCACACTTAGCCAAGTAAGATTGTCTTTCATAAACACAGTTTTAACAGTGTGTCCGTAAGTGACTGTGGAGGCCAATTCTGGATCCACATGTTCTTCCACAGTGAGGACAAAGGTTTCTGGGCAGGAGCTGATCATGGTAAGGGTTTGCCAAACATGCCTTCCTCTTAGCACATTTCTCCCTTTCATCCTGAGTTTGAGCGTCTTCAAAGCCCATGACACCTTTGGTAAAGGCTGTTCTCCAACTGGAGTGCTCGCAGGCCAGTGTTTCCCAGTTGTCAGTGTTTATACTACATTTTTAAAGATTTGCCTTGAGACAGTCTTTAAACCTCTTTTGTTGACCACCAGCATTACGCTTTCCATGTTTCAGTTTGGAATAGAGTAGTTGCTTTGGAAGACAATAATCAGGCATCCACACAACATAACTAGTCCAGCAAATGTTGGAGAATCATTGCTTCAACAACTGTGATTTTTGCTTCTTCCGGTACACTGCGTATAGCGTGTGGCTTACACACATAGCGTGAAAATGTTGCACAGTGTGCATGCTTTGTGTATGTTGCCCTGGGATATTGAGTGGGCCCATCCCCCTCCTTGAAGATTTAGGCAGGCCAAGGTCCCTCGCTCCCCCTCCAGATGGCGCCTCTGTCTCTGAACACCATGGTGCATTTTTCACTAAGGCTAGCGTTGAGTTCCCAGTCCCACTAGCCCAGAGATGGAGAACCTATGGCCATCCAGATTTTGCCGGACTACAACTCCTGCCTGTGTTGTTCCAACACAAGCCTGAGGGGACAACTGTAATGGAGCAATAAGAATGCATCTCTCTGCAAAAAGTGACTATGCTTTGAACAAAAGTGACCATTGCAGCCCGGGATTCCACTTGCTAAGGAGTCATTATGGATTATTAACCAAATAATAAATCCCCATTATAAAGATGGCTTTAATAAGACAGCATTATGGACCCATTATGGCTTAATGTGTACCTGCTTCGTGCTGCTCTATGTGATGGAGGATTTTATTTCCTTTCCCCCGTGGCTTTGGTTTCAAAATACCAGAAAATTTAATGCTGATGAAGTCTGCCCAAGTGGAAACCAAGGAGATTGCTTGGCTATACTGTTCCCAGAGCAGGCATTTAGCACAGGGAGATATTCTAGCCTTTGGAGTGCCGGTGACGGGAAAGGAAGCTTCCCAGAATGCCTAGGGCTTCCCAGAAGTCAAATGCAGTGACTTGCTATAGGTGTCACCCTGAGGAAAGGTTGGTAGTTCTTAGCCACATACCTTGGATGCTGTAAGCAGAAGCTTGGCAAATACAATCAGTGGCAACTGTTAGGGCCAGGGGCACTAGCTTGCAAGGGCGGTGGGTGATGTCACACATGTGACGTCTGGACATCACATGGACCGCATACCACTGAATACAATCATGGTGCTCTGAGGCTGTTGGATTCTGGGACTGTGCGAGTCTTCTTACTTGAGACCCAAGGCATTTCAGGTCATCTGTTTCTCATGCATTCATCCTGATTTGTTTGCCATGAGGTTAGAATGATAATGCATCAGTCATTATAACACACTTTCCCGTGCCTTTCTCTGTCACTTTCCTTACTGCAGAAAGAATGGCCTTTGGAGGAGGTGGATCTGCTGTGCAAGAACTCCAAATACGATACGATACAATAATCTTTATTGTCATTGTCCCATACAGAACAACGAAATTGAAAATCTACACCAGACATTCAGAAACCAACAAGCCTGCTATCCCACCTATCCCAGCCTGGGATCAAATTTAATTGCACCTCTAGAATTTGCCACTACGTGATTGAATCCCACCCCAAAACTGCAAGACTCTGAAAGCACCTGCACATTTCCTTTGGTTGCTTCCTCTCACTTCCTGTCTATTCCTTCTCGATCTCTAAAATGCCAGACAAACATACCAATACAGTGGTACCTCGGGTTACAGATGCTTCAGGTTACAGACACTTCAGGTTACAGACTCCGCTAACCCAGAAATAATATCTCGGGTTAAGAACTTTGCTTCAGGATGAGAACAAAAATTGCAGCACGGCGGAGCAGCGACAGCAGGAGGCCCCATTAGCTAAAGTGGTGCTTCAGGTTAATAACAGTTTCAGGTTAAGAACGGACCTCTGGAATAAATTAAGTATGTAACCAGAGGTACCACCGTATAGTTTTGTTGCCATCACCTCTGTGTTTTTATATCTGTAGAATGGGATCTTTTGGAAAGATCGGCTGCTAGAGTTGTCAAACCAGTCTCTTTATCAGTGCTAGCCAAGAGTTTCTTGTCTCTAGTCAAGTCTGATGAACAATGGTCTGGGGTCGTTGGGGGTCAGTCAAGACCCTTTACCATTTCTGCATCAAGTTCTTCAGCATCCTCACACTACCCAATCAGCACAAAAGGGGAGCTTTTTAGGCACTCTATGTCCCAAACCTAAGCATTAAGCAATATTGAAAACAACAAGAGCTTCAAGAGAATGGTGTTGTGCAAGTTCTGTTACATACAAAGGAACTTCAAGGAAAACACGGCTGAAGTCTCTCTGGTAGAAGATACTGGAGCACTCCAAATCATTTGCCCAGGTACGTGCACAGAAAATGGTAGCTGAAAGGTGAGATGGTTTCAATGCTAACTGTTATTATTGCATAATTATAAGATCATTGCATAATCTTGGAAAGTTGTATCATCTTAAAAGGGGGCGTGACTGTCATGAAGGGAACCTGTACTTCTGAACTTGCCACTGCACTACTGCTTTTAAGTATCTCTTTACATGACTAATGAGCACAGGCGACTGGTTCCCATGGGAACTACGAGCTGGAGATGCTTCCAGAAGGTAAGGTAAGGAGGACAAGCCTTCCCCACTCCCCTGGCTTGGGGTGATGCCATCATTGAGTGCACGGGAACAAAAGATCTGAAAAAGAAGAAGAGTTTGGATTAGATATCCCGCCTTTCACTCCCTTTAAGGAGTCTCAAAGCAGCTAACAATCTCCTTTCCCTTCCTCCCCCACAACAAACACTCTGTGAGGTGAGTGGGGCTGAGAGACTTCAGAGAAGTGTGAGTGGCCCAAGGTCACCCAGCAGCTGCATGTGGAGGAGCGGGGAAGCGAACCTGGTTCACCAGATTACAAATCTATTGCTCTTAACCACTACACCACACTAGCTCTCTGGGACTAGTCTTGTGTTGGGCTGGGTTGGTCAGAAACCCAGAGGCTCACTCTCTGTGCTGAAACAAAAGCTAGCACTTTGGGGAGCCCGTCCCTAGAAACCTAATGGGGGGCAAGATTTTGAATTGCTACAGCTGTGAGCCTTTCTATCTTATTCCCAACCTCATTATATGTGTAAATAAAACCATAAATCATAAAAGACAGCACTGTCTCTAGTGACCAAGCACTGGTATGTACTAGCACCCTTGGAGACTGGGATGCATGTATTTTTTTTTATTCCTTCATTAATTATAATGTTAGAGATTGGGGGGGACCCCTTAAACCCTAGAAATTAATAAATGGTAGGTTTTTGATTACAGTGGTACCTCGGGTTACATATGTTTCAGGTTACATACGCTTCAGGTTACAGACTCCGCTAACCCAGAAATAATATCTCGGGTTAAGAACTTTGCTTCAGGATGAGATGCGCAGTAGCAACGGGAGGCCCCATTAGCTAAAGTGGTCTTCGGGTTAAAAACAGTTTCAGGTTAAGTACGGACCTCCGGAATGAATTAAGTACGTAACCAGAGGTACCACTGTATTTGGAGTATTGAAGGGAAGATTTCAGGCCAGTAGAAAAGATAGGCTAAGTTTCCGTTCCAAGCCAGGGCCTCACCTGGGTAAAAGATAAAAAGGTAAAGGACCCCTGGACTATTAAGTCGAGTCAAAGTTGACTCTGGGGTTGCGGCTCTCATCTCACTTTCAGGCCGAGGGAACCGGCGTTTGTCTGCAGACAGCTTTCTGGGTCATATGGTGAGCATGAATAAACCACTTCTGGTGCAGTGGCACACCGTTATGGAAACCAGAACACACAGAAACAGTGTTTACCTTCCCGCCGCAGCATTACTTATTTATCTACTTGCACTGGTGTGCTTTCGAACTGCTAGGTTGGCAGAAGCTGGGACAGAGCAGCAGGAGCTCACCACCATCACGGGGATTCAAAATGCCAACCTTCTGATCGGCAAGTCCTAGGCTCTGTGGTTTATCCCACAGCGCCACCATTATTATTATTATTATTATTATTATTATTATTATTATTATTCGGTTTACGAACTCCGCAAAAGCTACGGCAGTCTCTGCCATGTCTTCAATTCTTCAAAAGAACACAGATCCAGGGTGAGTGCCTGTGACCTCCTGGAATCTTGCTACTGGTCAGCAGAGAGTGGGGTGACCCCCAACTTTTGTAACAAGCGTAATCAGTTACAAAAACAAGCAGCGGAGTAGCCAGGTAAAAAAGAGAGGGCTGCTGTGCCTTACATAGGTGTGCAGAAGAGGTGAGATGTCAGTAGGGGCAGCTTTCAAACAAACCTTCAGCAGCTGACATTCCCTCTGTTACACAGCCGTTAAATATCCCTGCTCTCTTTTCCATCCTGTCACCTTAACAGCTGCCCAGACAGTCCCTTCATCACTTTGTAAAGTCTTATTCCCCACCCCCCAAATATGCTCCAATACCTGCCCTGAACTTCCAACCTCTCAGCAAATGAGGGAAGAGAATAATGCAAAGCCGAGAGATTATGCCAGGCCCTCCAGATGTTTTGGACTACAGTTCCCATCGTCCTTGACCACTGGTTCTGTTGGCTAGGGATCATGGGAGTTGTAGTCCCAAAGCATCTGGAGGGCCTAGGTTGCCTGTGCCTGGATTCTGCTATTTTCCCGCTTTGCTAGCACCAGTGACTCAGCAGACACGTTTCACTCACAGCGGTATTCTGCCCATAAACCACATGCAGTTAGGGCCCCTGGAAATGCGGCTTTTCTGTTTGATCACATGCCAGTGGTTTGAACAGCAGGGCCAAATAAATCACCTTTGCAGAAGAAAAGCTGAAAAGCTGGCTGCGCTAGGTCCAGGAAGGACCGATGTCTGAAGAGCAGCTCTTGGAAAGGACCATGTATCAAAGCAGCTTCATGGTAGCGCATATTCCTAGCATGCAAAAGGTCCCTGGGTCAATCTCTGACATCCCTAGGTAGGGCTGGGAACATCCCCATCTGGAACCTTGGAGAGCTGCTTCCGGTCACTGGCAGAGGAAGAGGAGTGCGGGGTAGCGCACCACCCCTGGCAGCACAATCCTGGTGGGGTGCCATTGTGGCTGGGCCCCCCCACGCGCTGGGTGCCATGCTCCCAGGATGCACACAATGCCCCTGCAGGCAGCACACCATGCCCCTGGAAGCACCACACCCCCCGGAAGCGCCATGCATGAAGCTCCGCCACTGCTTCCAGTCAGTGGAGACAGTATAGACCTAGATGGATTAATGGTCTGACTCAACAAATGGCACTTCCTGCATTCCTCTCTTCCTCCTAAAGGTAAAGGTAAAGGGACCCCTGACGATTAGGTCCAGTCGCAGATGATTCTGGGGTTGCGGCGCTCATCTCGTTTTACTGGCTGAGGAAGCCTGCGTACAGCTTCCGGGTCATGTGGCCAGCATGACTAAGCCGCTTCTGGCGAACCAGAGCAGCGCACGGAAATGCTGTTTACCTTCCCACCGGAGCGGTACCTATTTATCTACTTGCACTTCGTGCTTCCGAACTGCTCACCCCGTCGCAGGGATTCGAACCGCCAACCTTCTGATCAGCAAGCCCTAGGCTCTGTGGTTTAACCCACAGCACCACCCGCGTCCTATCTCTTTCTCCTACCTGCGGCTATTACATCAATAGAGGCACTCTTCCAGAGATGGTGTCTATGGTCCCAGCCAGGGCTATTTTTTTCAGGGGGAACTCACAGGAACTCAGTCTCCAGTGGGCACCATTGCCATTCTAAGAGAATGAGGGAGGTGTTCATGGTGAGTTCTGGCCCCTCTTTTTTCTACAAAAATAGCACTGAAGGCCCCCTTCAAACTGTGGGATCTACAGAACTACATGATTTAGAGAGGAGTTAATCTGGCCCTGACACACAGGAACAATTTTTTAAAAATATGTATTAGATAGGAACGATCTGAACATGCCCACAATGTCCTTTCTGATGGTGCCACCTGAAGGTTACGGGTGTTTACTTGTGCACTGCTGTGATAAACTAGAATCCTCATCTTGCCTGTTCTGAGGGATGACAGATGCTGCTCATTCTTTGATTTGAAGCCTGCAGAAGAGAAAATATGAGGGGACCTTTGCTCTCCCCATTAAACAAGAACCCTGAACTGACATGAGTGATGCAAGTGCCGTCAAAGTAGAAGGCTGACAGAAAATTCTGGTCTCTGCCTGAGACAGACCCAGAATGGTGGGCATCTATTCTGAAGCAGACTTGGCAGTGTTTGCCCTGCTGTTCTATGAGTCTTAACACATGTGCAATGATCTTCACTGCTAGCTGTGTCGTTGAGAGTGGATGGTCATTAAGATGGTGGACATTAAGATTGTCCCCACCTGAAGTCTTATGGATGCTGGAATTCAGAATGTTTGGGGGTGCTTTGATGGAAGTGTAGAATACAGCAGCGTTTCCCAACCTCATGCCCTCCAGATGTTTTGAATGACAGCTGTCACCAGCCCCAACCCACTTGCCAGATCTACTTCCCCAATCTTGCAACAGGGCCATATTGCACACTGATGAGACTGTGGTGATGGTGACCAGGAAATAACCTTTGCTTCTGGATAGCTCAGTTGGTTAGAGTGTAGTGCTGATGGCGCCATGGTTGCAGGTTTGATCCCCATATGGGACAGCTGCATATTCCTACATTGGACTAGATGCTCCTCAGGGTGTCTTCCAACTTTACAGGGCCTTCTTGGTAGTGGTGCCCGCCCTGTGGAACGCCCTCCTATTAGATGTCAAAGAAACAAACAAGTTTTGGAAGACATTTGACTTTTAGAAGACATCCGAAGGCAGCACTGTTTAGGGAAGCTGTTTAGGGAAGCCTGGCTTCAGCTGGGGAGGGCAGGATATAAATAAAATTTTATTATTTATTATTAATAATATTTTATGAATTATTGTATTTTAATATTTGGTGGAAGCCGCCCAGAGTGGCTGGAGAAACCCAGCCAGATGGGGGGGGGTAATAAATAATAAATTATTGTCATTAATATTACTAAGATTCTCTGATTCCCTGAAGTTGCACTCAGCTGAGCTGTTCCAGATGGAGAAAGAATTAGTGTGTCCAAGGGGCGATGTATTGGAAGAGAAGTCACCACTGCAAGGATTCCACACATTTTTCTTCCTGGTTACTCAGATCCAGCCTGACTTGCTGATGGCGGTTATAACAGAGTCTGACTGTGGTTGAATCTGAAGCAACCACTTCCAGAGGGATAAATTTGGCCTTGTTTTCTCTGAGGATGCTGACAAAATCCTTGAAACAGTGAAGGCTGGAACACTTTGCTAAGATCAATTGTCATCCCTGCTAGCCAAGGCCAGCTGAGCTGAGCAGCTTCATGAAGCGTGTGTTTGTGAGGGGGAGAGAATTCCTCATCACAAAAGGAAGGCGTTATTTCTAGGGATGCCTCAACACATTCCACAAGCACTGCACCAAGAAGATTTTGGCCATTACATGGCAGGACTGAGTCTCAAACAAAGATGTGCTCTTCCATGCCCACATTCCTGCATGGTCACACCCCTGTCTCAGAGACATCTATGGGGGCTTGGTCAAGTCCACAGAATGGAAAATCGCAGAATCCCCAAGGCTGGGCTCAGGGCAGCTAACAAGCAAGAATAAAAACAAGTTGAATGAATACAACTTAAAAACAAGATTAAAATACAACATTAAAATATTGAAACATTTAAATATTAAAATGCAGCCTCATCACAGGAGGAGAAAGGAAAAAGAAAGAGGGGGAGGGAATCAAATTGGCTCCAAGCCAAACGCCAGGCAAAACAACTCTGTCTTACAGGCCCTGCGGAAAGAAATCAGATCCTGCAGGGCCCTGGTCTCATGAGACAGAGCGTTCCACCAGGCCGGAGCCAGTGTTGAGAAGGCCCTGGCTCTGGTTGAAGCTAATGTAACTTCCTTAGGGCCTGGGACCACTATTTATGGACCTTGAGGCTCTCCGTGGGGCATACCAGGAGAGGCGGTCCCATAGGTACGAGGGTCCTAGGCCGTGAAGGGCTTTAAAGGTCAAAACCAGCACCTTAAATCTGACCCAGGAGCCAGTGCAGCTCCAAAACATGTTTCTCCTGTGTCGGCCTCTACAGCCACAGCAGGCGCTGTAACTCTCCAATGGTTTGACTTCATGCCTGAAGGTGCACTCCTTCATCGTCTCCCAAGACAGACGGATGCCAACAGCAAGAAACCAATGCCCCCCAAAGTAAGTGCCCCCCATTTGATTCCCTGCAGTTGGGATCAGATCAGTGTGTTGTATATGGATCAAGGTCTCTCCATTCCAGACTGAATTTGCACAAGAAGCAAAAGCATATTTCTGTTTCTGCTGGAAAATAAATCCCCATGTCCTTTGTGCATCAGATGCCCCAGCACTTGTTTCCAGATAGCACATCCTTGCATCACCGAGGTACCTGTTTGAACAGGACCTCGCTTGGATCTTTCAGCTCTGGTGTCTATACCATGAAAGATATTTCGCTTGTCTACCCATGTGACTACATGTGTGTGTCTCTGCATACACACACACAGAGAGAGAGAGAGAGAGAGAGAGAGAGAGAGAGAGAGAGAGAGAAACGGTAGCCGTGGGGGATATCTTTCATACTACCACATATCTGCTGCCTTGTTGTGCTGTTATTTGCCCAAAGGCACATGCCTTTCTGGTGTCATTACCGAGACTTCAGACTTCAGATTACCGTATCAAGTCTGCTGCATCTGCAATCCTTCTTCATCTCTGGTACGCGCACACTGAGATTGCAAAAGCCAATTCAGATTGCAGCAAACTGCTTAAAAGAGCCGTGAGCGTAATGATATTTATTTGCCACTGTTAAAATGTAAGAATAGACGTTCTGTATGCTGTGTTTCTATGCCCCATTTAGATTCATTGAATTGTGCAGTTGGAAGGGACCCTGAGGATCATCTAGTGCAGGGGTCAGCAATGTTTTGTGGCTTGGGCCGGTTCACGGTCCCACAGACGCCCCGGTGGGCCGGAGTGTGTGTGCGCGCATGCACTCATGCGCAAACGCTATTGCCGGCACTCCTTCTGGCCCGGAGGAGGCAGACACAGCTTCCCATTGGCTGCAGGAGCTTCCCCTAGAAAAATAGCAGTGTCCCAAACCATTAATTCAATTGGGCTTCTGCACACCAAACTTTGCAGAGGACCAGGGTGCAGTAAAACAATTTTTGAGCTGCGTACAGGGAACTGTCCAGTTAGTGCTGGTCCACGACAGGGCCTTTTCGGTGGTTGTTCCCTAGTTGTGAAGAGCCATCCCTAGTGATGTGTGCCTGTCTCCATTGTTACATTCAGGAGGAATTTGAAAACCTGTTTACACCAGGCATTGGGTGCCTGAAGCATACTGTTCCGGGCCACCTTGAGCTCATGGGATGGGAGTGTTTTTTTTATTATATTTATATATATATAAATATATATATATAAGACACCAAAACCTGCATTCCTGTACCCGTGAAAATCTACGAAAGCATATATATATATATATATATATATATATATATATATATATATAAATAAATAATTGGGTTTTCACAATTTATATAAACTCACACAATACACAATACAGACATACAAACACAAAGACAAACATATATAATTTCAAATCCTTAATTTCTTAACCACTTTCCCTGACTTCCCCACACCTCCCCTTCTTGCATCCCAGTTCCAATAGTTAACTCAGCAAGTTCTTATCTCCAACTTTTACCTTATTAATATTTTACTTAATTCGTCTTAATTATCCAAATTTAACTTATAGACCTCGATCAAACCACAATATTCATCATTTACGTCCTTTTCTAAGGTCGACCCAAGTTCCCTTCCACAAATTTCCCAATTTTTATATTAATTACAAAACAAAATATCAGAAAACAACATATAATTATACACCCTTTGGATTCCAAAACTCTCTCCCCCCCCTTCCCGGTTTCGATCCCCAAAAATATCCACCAGTCTATCAGTTCTCAGCCTGGATCCCTCACGTCCGAGGCCCTCAAATCTCTCAGTTCCTCTCTGCCGGTTTTGTTGGTAGTCCTTTATGTTGGACATCAAGTCTCGGAGAAGCTCTGTCCCAATGGGGTCTATATTTCTTCCAACCAGACCTCCATATTCAAAAGTGGAGCCCAAATCATGTTTCTTATTCCTTTTAAGTCCAAATGTCCCAAATGTCCCCAAACCTCCAACTTTCATCTTAATCAAATTTGTAATCTATAGGTCTTCCGATCTCCCCATAGGGAGATCTCTCCAATCTTCATTCTCAAATTCAAACCAAATTCTCATCCTCCAGGTCTTGTTTTCCTTGTAATCCATTTTTACAGGCCTCTGGTTGTCTTTTTTCATCTGCGACATTTCAGCTCTTCCTTCCCACTCCTCTAAATAAACACATATCTCTTCTTGTTCAGCTGCAAAATTTTCTTGAGTCAAGTCCTTGGCACAATCAACAAGGTTATTTGCTTTAGAATTCAAGGTCATAACATCTGTAGCCAGGGCTTCACTCTGATCTTGTAACTTTCCCAAGAGAAAAAACATACTATCCAACTCAGCCTGTATTTTTCCATCTCAGCCGTTGTAATGTCTCAGAACCCCCTCTAGAGGGATTCTAGTTACTGTATTCTTTCTCCAACAGTCAAGTTACTTTGTTTTTGTTTCTTCTTTATTTTCAACGACTTGAGGTCAAATGTATCAAAAATAAACAGCAGAAGTAACAAAAGGCAATTTTTTCTAACTTTGACAGCTGTCAAACTCTTTATGTCTCCTCAGCAGGCTCTCTCGCGGATTGCTCCCGGATCCCGGGGGGTTGCACATCAGCTCCTAAAAATCGATTCTTATCCTCCAGCAAAATACTTATAATGCCAAATCGTGAAATTAATAACTTTTGTCTCGCAAAGAGAGAAGTGGTCTCTCGACCTTAGTTATCCAATTCTTGCTTTAAACTGTCTACAGGACGGGGAGGGCGGACTTCCTTTTAACACCTCCCCCGATCGTGCTGAATTCAAAGAAAAAAGAGATTTTTAAGTCCAATTTCCATACTACTCACGGGTTGTTACTTTTACAGTCCAAATGTTCAAGGAAAGAAGTCAGCGCTCTCCGGCCATGGCTTGCGGCTTCACTCCGTAGAAGAAGCGGTCTACTCTCAGCACCACGCCACTCTCCGTCCCCCGCTCCGAAGCCTTTAAAAAGGCTTTTTCGCGGGTCGGGGGGGGCGCAAATGGTGCCCGCCGAGTCACCAAGTCCACAGGCTTCAGCGCCTGTGGTTTCTGAGGGTCCCCGCGTCGTCGCCGCGGCAGGACCCGTCTTCCACGGAGCCGATTCCCTCCGGAGCTCGGAGGGAATCCACCATTAACCTTTTCACGCTAACCCGGAAGTCCGATGGGAGTGTTTTTAATTCAAATTGTTTTTAGACTGTTTTAATCAGCTTCAGAATATTTTTGCTTTGTTTTTGCCTTTAAATTGTGTATCTTCAAATATCTCCAGGGCTGTCACGTGGAAGATGGAACAAGCTTGTTTTCTCCTACTCTGGAGGGTAGGACTCACACCAATGGCTCCAAGCTCCAAGCAAGGAGATTCTGACTAAACATCAGGAAGAACTTTCTGAAGGTAAGAGCAGATTGAAAGTGTAACAGGCTACCACAAGAGGTGTGCAACATAGCACATACTGTCCAAGGGGATGGTGACCTGGGGAGGGTTTTGGTACAGAAGAAAGCAGTGAGGAGGATGGGAAGAAAAAGATCCCCCCCAGTCTTCAGGTTGTTAGAACTCATTGAGTAGGGCTCTCCTGTCATGCCCTGTCCTATCTCCCTCCCCAAATTTAAAAGCTTGACGTGATCAGATACAGGATAGTGGAGGAACTGCTGGATAAACTGTCATGTACATTTAATCTCCTCCTATCACATATTCTGTCTGCTATGCACTGTGTTACACTTCTGAGACAGCTTCCCAACAGGAAAGTGTGGTAGCTCAGTGGTAGAGCATCTATTATGGATGTAGAGGGTTCAGTCACCAGTATCTCCAGGTAGGGATGAAATCCTGTCTGAAATCCCAGAGACTGGCTGCCAGTCAGAGTGCACAGTACTGAGCCAGATAAACCAATGGTCTGGCTCAGTATAAGGAAACTTCCTCCATTCCTTTTGACAAGGGTCAAAAGTTTCAACTCTTGGAGAGCTCTTTGGCTATCACAGTTAACAAAACTGAGGAGTTTTCTCCCACTTCCCTTTATTTTCTCAGTACAGTCAAAGCTCGGTTGTTGAACATAATCCGTTCCAGAAGACCGTTCGACTTCTGAAACGTTTGACAACTGAGGCACGGCTTCCAACTGGTTGCAAGAGCTTCTTGCACCCAAGTGGAAGCTGTGTCAGACATTCAGGTTCTGAAAAATGTTTAAAAAATGGAGCATTTTTGGCTTTCGGGAGCTGAAAGGTTCAAAAATGGAGTCATTCAAGAGGTTTGACTGTAATGAGGCAATTCAAGCAAAACTGGGCAGGTAAAAACCATGAATAAAGCAACACAGGTTTGATTGTTCTGCAATAAAAATAAAAGTTTTTACAGAGCAGTGGACTCTCCTTCCTTAAATGTTTTTAAGCAGAGACTGGAAGGCCATCTGTCATAGATACTTCAGTTGAGATTCCTGCATTGCAGGCGGTTGGACTAGATGACTCTGAGTTTCCCTTTCAGCTCTGCAATTCTATGATCTGTTTGCCACCCCGGGCTCCTTGGGGAGCAAGGGCGGGATACAAATTCGATAAATAAACAGCAGAGCAGAGAAAATCAGAGCCAGGTTATACGGCTCACTCCCTTTCAGTTTCCTAGACAGAGTCAAATGAGACATCTGAGTGGGACGAGAAAAGCAGGTGCTTCTCCTATCAAGTTTTCCAGGCCCTGGAGGAACAGAGGGAACATTTGCTATTTGCCTTATTAATCACAGAATGCTGCGTTGTTTTATGCCAAGACAGGAAAACACTAAATCTGCAGATGGAAGCAGAAAGGAAGTTGGCTGCAGTGAGAATTCTGATGGTATGGTTACATCTATTTCATTGGGGAGGGGGAAGTCCCACATTTCAGGGATGGAAAAAACCCCAAAACTGCTGACTCCAGGAACACAAGAACAAAATATCACCCTCGCCCATCTTCCTACTAATGCCAAAAGGATTAATGATGCCAATTCTCCCCCCCCCCTTTGGGGGGCTCTTTCGCCTTTTAGAGGTGTGTGACAAGTATCATAGAATCATAGAATCATAGAGTTGGAAGAGACCACAAGGGCCATCGAGTCCAACCCCCTGCCAAGCAGGAAACACCATCAGAGCACTCCTGACATATGGCTGTCAAGCCTCTGCTTAAAGACCTCCAAAGTAGGAGACTCTGTAAGTGGAGACTTCAGTAAGTGACTGAATTGTCTTCCTCCATTCCATCATAAGACCATCAAGAGAGAGGTATTCATTGCTTAGGTACTGCAGAGGGTTTGTGATGGATCTGCAATTGCTGCAAATCTTTGTCTGGAGACCATTGACCGCAAGAGCCTGTGGTTGGAACTTTTCCTGGTGTTGCCTTAGCTCTGCACCTTTACTCTGTCAGTTTTCAAATTGTGAGGGAGAAAGAACATTCTCCCACTCAACCTTTCTTTAAAAATAAGTTGCATTCAAGAAATTGGATCTTCAGGGAGAAGTATCTTTCGATAATATCATCTCTGAGTTGGCTGACAAGAAAGGTAGACAAAAGATGACAAGATAACTTCAAAAATATTCTGAATGTCATTTGTCATTGTGTGTAAAAATATTTCATTTAGTCATAAAATCCTAACATATGGCTTCCCTTCCTCTCCCACAACAAACACTCTGTGAGGTGAGTGAGGCTGAGAGACTTCAAAGAAGTGTGACTAGCCCAAGGTCACCCAGCAGCTGCATGTGGAGGAGCGGAGACGCGAACCTTGTCCCCCAGATTACGAATCTATCGCTCTTAACCACTACACCACACTGGTGTAGTGTCAGGCTGCTGCCAGCAACTCCAGTGTCAGGCTGCTGCCAGCAACTCCCACTGCCGATTGCCCAGGAACGTACAAAGAGAAGGACTGTTCTTACCATCCGCTTTTTATTTAGTGTTTACAGAGAGAGGCTATAAAGCCCAGCCTCTTGGATAATGACGTTGTCCTGAGTGAATCTCCACCCCTCCCCCGTCTCTTCCACTTCCTCATTTGTCGTTCTCGTTGTCTCCTCTAGGGGTGCTGCAATGTGCTCTCTGTCTTTGAGCTCTTTGCTCTCCTACTTTTAAGGCTCACCAGGTTCTGGGAGATGGAGGAATGCTTTCAAATGACAGTGCCGGCTGGTTGTTGTTCCAGCCCTCCCATGATTTCCCAGTTTCCCCCCCTCATTTGTCTCTGAGAGGCTACCTCCCTTAAATCCCTGTTGTAATTCTGAACTGTCTTCCTCTTCTCTGGAAGGGTCAGGCTGGGGAGTCAGTCCCCACCATTCCTCCTCTGCCCAGCCCCTGACAGCCAGATGCTTCTGGGAAGTTGAAATGCAAAACAGGGAGCTGGGTGGAGTCAAATGGCTTAACCTCTTTCCACTATCACTGTCACCATCCGGTTCACGGGCAATCGAAGTCCCGGCAGGTGATGACAGGACCGGGGGCATGATGGTGGGGTGGGAGCAGGAACAGGGGTCCAGCAGCCAGGAGTCAGGAAGCCAGGAGTCTGAGGGTCAGAGAGCCGGAAGTCAAGAAGCCAAGGGTCCGAGGATCAGGAAGCAAGGAGTCATAAAGTCAGGCGTCCAAGGATCAAGAAGCCAAGGTTCAAGGATCAGGAAGCAAGAAGCCAAACGTAGCAAAGCAGAAAGCGTGTTGCTGTGGCAAAAAGCCGAAGGCAGGTGCTGTGAGTTACCAATCAGCCTCACCTGTGAGGCCGCGCCTTGCCTCTCCAGAACAAACTCAGGAAGGCCCCAGTCCTGCAAAGTCCTATTGGTCACAGGGCCTGGCACACCTGACAATCACCTTGCCCAAACTTCTGTTTTGGCCTGGCTGGGGAGTGTCAGGGATGGTGATGATTGGTGGCAAGTGGCAAGATGGAATTCTAGGAGCATAATCTGCAGATATGAGTCTGTGTGTACACATACACACAATGAGTATTTTAAAAGAGGTCACGTGGAACATGTGTACTCTGTATCCACAGGGCCTCTTTTAAACGACTCACCCTATATATTGCATTTAATTTAATTTAATTTAATTTAATTTAATTTAATTTAATTTAATTTATTGCAATTATACCCCACTGTTTTCCTCCAAGGTTCTCCCACTCTTCATTTAATAGCCACTACAATCCCAGCTCAGGGTCACCCATAGCCAAGTGGAGATGTGGAGCCTGGTCTCCCAGGTGGCTCAGACAGGGGAAGAACCAAGTGGCCTCTCTCTGTACACCCTTCCAAGGCCAATTTTAAAATTAAAAGGAACAGGAAGGGGACCCATCGCAGAATTTGCAGCTAGAGCCTGTGAATGTGACCCGCAGAGCCTCTCCTCATTATTTGTTGCATTCCAGCCAACACTGTGGCTTAGAGATTGCAAGTTTCTGCTGGAGAAATCATTTATTCCATATATACACAAGTGGAGAATTCCAGATCGCTTGTACTTCATCTTTGCAAGCTCTTTGGACTTGCCAGCAATCAGTCACTTCAAATGCTTCCAAAGCTCACTCGGCAATTAATTGCCAAGAGTTGATCAGGCTTGAAAGTGATTGTGCCCAGAGAAAAATGAATGGGATGGAAAATGCACTTAATTACAACTGTCAGCGTCAGAACAGAGACTGACAGCCCACCTTCTCCGCAGGGATAGCGGTTACAGCTCTTGAGCATCATCTGCATGTAAGAAGTAGGATTGAGGCTGTTTCAAAGAAGCCTACCAAACACCAAGCACTGCCACCCCTCCACATGAAGCTATGGATGATCATGACAGTGTAGTTTGGGGATTTTGCACATTTCCCAAAGAATGTGCATAATCAGCAGTGGATGCCAGAGAATGTGAATTGATCACAGAGTTCTCATACATGCAAAACATCTGTGAAAATGCCACCAAAATGGCTGCGGTTAGATCTCACACAACTCCCGTTTTGAAACAGCTGCACTGGTTGCCATGTTGTTTCTTGGCACAAATCAATGTTTAACACCCTAAATGGCTCAGGTCCCAAATAACTTCCCTACAGAAAGACTGGCAGAGGGGGCCCTCTTAGTTGGCACCTCCCTCTTACAGCTTTCACGAATGTTGAAGACACAGGCTGGACACCACTACTGAGAAAGCTCTCTGCCTGTTTGCCTGTAACCTCACTTCTCTCAATGTGGGAACCACCAGAAGGCCTTCAGAGGCTGACCTTGTCAGGAGTTCAGCCTACACTCGAGTAGGACTCTGGCAGAGACACATGCCCGACTGGCATGTTTTCCCCCTCCTGGTCTTTCGTTCGGGAGCTTCAAAAGCTTTTTTCAGCCCAAACATCACAGCAACCGATGCCAGACATCGGCACACTTAGCGATCTGCAGAATCTTTGCAGCTTGCATAACAGACCTCAGCAACTCAGCATTTTGGCTAATCTACTTTATTTACATATAAACACACACGGAGCACTGCGACATGGCTCCCTCTCTCTCTAGCATCAGACAGCAAAGAGAAAAAGTACAAAGGACAATAGTCCCACTTCATGGAACACAGTAACGCAAACATCCTGTCTCCGTCACTTCCGACTCTGTGGAGTCAAAACATATACCATCATGTGAAAGACAAAAACCCCATGATGGCAATCATGGAGCAGGAATTCTAACAGGCCTCAGTGTCCAGGCTGACCAATGGGGCTCCTTCAGGTATACAGGGCTGAGGCCCTTTGGAGCTTTAAAAATCAGGGGCGTAGCTAGCCGCTCCAGCAGCCGGATTGGCAGGGATGGGGCGAGCTGCCCACAGGGGCACCACAGTGATTCACAGCAATTCGCCCGGGGGTGGCTGCATGGCAAGCTGCCCATGGAGTATGCCTGGCAGACAAGCCCCAGGCTGCCATTTCAGGCAGCGCAGGGCCCAAGCCACCGTGTCACTCCCAGGAAAGAGGCATGGCTCAGGTGAGCTGCAGGCCAGGCCCTGCAGTAAGTGCCACCGCCCATGGTATGCTATTTTGACACCCCCTCAGGGATGACACCTGGGTCGGACCACCCCCCCTCACCCCCCTTCCTATGCCCCTGTTAAAAGGCAGCACCAACACTTTGAATTGTGTCCCAAAATGTACTGGGAGCCAACGTCCAGTGGTGCACCGCAAGACGAATGCCTCGCAAGACGGAAAACCCGCTAGATGAAAGGGTTTTCCGTTTTTGAGCTGCTTCGCAAGACGATTTACCCTATGGGCTTGCTTTGCAAGATGAAAACGTCTTGCAAGTGTTCTGATTTCCCCCCGCTTCCCCCCTTTTTCTAAGCTGCTAAGACGCTAATAGCCTTTTAGCCGCTAATCCGCTATTCCTTTAATAGCCGCTAAGCCTTTAATAGCCGCTAAGCCTTTAATAGCCCCTAACCGCTAATAGCGCTAATCCGCTAATAGGGTTGCTTTGCAAGACGAAAAAAAACGCTAGACGAAGAGACTCGAGGAACGGATTAATTTCGTCTTGAGAGGCACAACTGTAGATCGTTTAGGACGGTGTTATATGGTCCCAGTGGCCGCTCCCTGTCACCAATCTAGCTTCTGCATTCTGGATTAATTGCAGTTTCCGGGTCACCTTCAAAGGTAGCCCCACATAGAGCGCATTGCAGTAGTCTAAGAGGGAGATAACCAGAGCATGCACCACTCTGGCGAGACAGTTTGTGGGCAGGTAGGGTCTCAGCCAGCATATCAGATGGAGCTGCTAGACAGCTGCCTTGGATGCAGAATTAACCTGTGCCTCCACGGACAGCTGTGAGTCCAAAATGACCCCCAGGCTGTGCACCTGCCTTAGAAGCTCATTCCGACTGGCAACGCAGCACTGCTGTCACGCAGGAGAAAAAGCTTTGCTAATCACCTGAAGCTTCCCCGCTTAGATGTCTCCACACTGCTGTTTATGGTGCACCATGAGGACGCGAGCTGCTCGGCGTTTTTCTGGAGGCTGTTGCTTAATCACATCGCTGCTTCAGGGCAGGGTGAAAAGGTGAAACCCCGGAAGAACTGGGACACTGTTTTTCTCATACCTTTTGGGGGGAATTTACTATCTAATGCTAACAGATCTAGGTCACCCCCCCTTTCCCGGCCGCCACTCCATTCTCCATTCCTGGATCATCTTTGTTTTCAGAATCCTGGGGGTTTACTTGAAAGGTCTTTGCTCGCTTTTATCTATAAAGGGATGTGCATCCAAATCGGAGCATCTCCACACAGTGGATGGCATAGAGTGTTGCAAGAAGCCTTTTGTCTCATCTCCCTTCCCTGTGCCCTGGGAAGAAGAGACGAGCCCCCCGATCAAACACACTGGCATAAACATCAAAACCCACTACATGATAGGATGATGACAGCAGCTCCATCCTCACCTGTCTCCGACTGCCACCATCAGCTATCATCCCATCAGAAGTTGCGGAGCAAGGCACTTTCCCCTCGGAGGAGTTGTCAGCCCACATCCCGGACTCTAAGAACTCCGGGTTTGATCAAAGGCAGAAGCTGAGTTTGCATTGCTATCCAGCGCCTTGCAAGAAATGGAGCCCCACCCCACCCCCATGGCGTGACAACTACCTGAAAAGCTTACGTCTGCCCCTTTAAATGTATGATCTTCTCCCTGCAATCTTGCAGAACGGCGTGCAATTTTATGTTGCTTCACCTTTCTGCTGCTGATGATCATGTCAGGGGCAAAATATAGTGGTACCTCAGGTTACAGATGCTTCAGGTTACAGACTCCGCTAACCCAGAAATAGTAACTCAGCGGCAGCAGGAGGCCCCATTAGCTAAAGTGGTACATCAGGTTAAGAACAGTTTCAGGTTAAGAACGGACCTCCAGAACGAATTAAGTTCTTAATCCGAGGTACCACTGTATTGGAATCATAGAATCATAGAGTTGGAAGAGACCACAAGGGCCATCTAGTCCAACCCCCTGCCAAGCAGGAAACACCATCAGAGCACTCCTGACATATGGTTGTCAAGCCTCTGCTTAAAGACCTCCAAAGTAGGAGACTCCACCACACTCCTTGGCAGCAAATTCCACTGTCGAACAGCTCTCACTGTCAGGAAGTTCTTCCTAATGTTTAGGTGGAATCTTCTTTCTTGTAGTTTGGATCCATTGCTCCGTGTCCGCTTCTCTGGAGCAGCAGAAAACAACCTTTCTCCCTCCTTAAGCAGGGCATGGAAATGCTACTCTCCCAAAGCCAGAAAACCCAGCTTAATGTTCTCTCAACCCTCCACCCTCAGCTTCTGAAGTTTTAGCATGCATTCATTGCATCCTTTCCTGTCTACCTTTGCAGCTCCAAGGACTAGAAAACTGTTTACAGTGGTACCTCGGGTTACATACGCTTCAGGTTACATACGCTTCAGGTTACAGACTCCGCTAATCCAGAAATAGTACCTTGGGTTAAGAACTTTGCTTCAGGATAAGAACAGAAATCATGTGGTGGCAGTGGGAGGCCCCATTAGCTAAAGTGGTGCTTCAAGTTAAGAACAGTTTCAGGTTAAGAACGGACCTCCAGAACGAATTAATACTTAACCCAAGGTACCACTGTACTTGTTTATAAAAAGAGGGAGAAGGGCGGGGGGGGGGGAGAGAGATTCTCAGAATACAGACTAATAATATCAAATGCCAGTGTTACAATAAGATCCTGTGAAGTTAATGAACATAACTACTGCTCAGTCGGCAGAGCGTGAGACCCTTAATCTCAAGGCTGTGGGTTCAAGCCCCGCATTCGGCAAAAAGATTCCTGCATTTCAGGGGGTTGGACTAGATGACCCTCAGGGTCCCTTCCAACTCTACAATTCTGTGGTTCTGTTTCAGATTCATTAACTTTGTTGGGTCTACTCTGAGTAAGACTAGCATCAGCTGCAACCTATGGAACTGTATGCCCATTACCAAACTCTGCATTTGCAAACCTCAGAGGCACAGAGCATGTGCAGACTGCACTGGGTTGTCTTTTGGGGGAGTTGGCGTCTTGTGATAGTTACATGAAATTTCTCAAAACCTCAAATGCTCAAAATGTAGCCTTTGGTTGTAATTAGAATCCTGAGCCAGGCTCCAGTTCAGTGCATGTATCTGTGTCGTAAAGGTAAAGGTAAAGGGACCGCTGACCGTTAGGTCCAGTTGTGGTCGACTCTGGGGTTGCGACGCTCATCTCGCTTTATTGGCCGAGGGAGCCGGCGTACAGCTTCCGGGTCATGTGGCCAGCATGACTGAGTCGCTTCTGGCGAACCAGAGCAGCGCATGGAAACACCGTTTACCTTCCCGCCACTTTGACGTGCTTTTGAACTGCTAGGTTGGCAGGAGCAGGGAACGAGCAACGGGAGCTCACCCCGTCGCGGGGATTCGGACCGCCAACCTTCTGATCGGCAAGTCCTAGGCTCTGTGGTTTAACCCACAGCGCCATCCGCGTCCCACGTGTTGTAGAGAGGGGGTCTTAAATTAAGATGAATTGCCTCCCCAGAGGCTAACAAGACCTTTGCAGAACATCCCCACACTCGAGTCCTTAACTTTCCAAGACTACGCCATTGTCTTGAAACTAGAATTTTATTCAGGAAAGCCTCTCTGTTTTCATATAGACCACGATGACAAATCTTTTGTGCAAAGCATTTTTCCGAGACCCGCATTCCACTTTATAAAACTAAAAAGTTGACAAATTGCCTTCCTCTTCAAGCCAAGCACTGAGTGGGATTCTTCTGGCTGATATATTGCTCAGCCCCATTGAAGAAACTTTGCATCTTGATCCTGGGCTCGTTATAACTTCCTAAATGTAAGGTAACAATTTGCCAGGTATTCCAAATCATCTGCAAAGATGACATTGTACCCATCTTAGCTGCTTCCTTGACTCTTTGTTTATTACCTGGCCCTGGCTTAAAAGCTCGAGGCTGTATAAAAATGTCACGGCTACTTAATTCTAAGGCTGCTATGATAAGATAAATTGACTGCTTTTATATTAAAATGCATCATGTCACTTTACAAAGAGAGGGTGTAAACACTCTCTTTAAGAAGGCTGGAGAAATCTCTCCGTGTTTAACTTTACCACAACCTTATAGGCTGCTGAATTGGTAGAACTGTGCACTTTCTTTAAAAATCCACTAGGCACTCAAGAACAGATCCATTTCCCTACTAAAAAGGTCAGATTGTATCTCAATCGATATTATAGATCTTTTAAAGAATCACCACTTTCTGGTTTTGCCCAAACAAATAAACAAGCAAGCAAACTCCACATTAGGAGTCATGTTAGGTTATTCTTCAGTTGCTTTTAAAAGTGTAGAAATGCTGCCCTAGATCATATTGGGAAAAGCAAAATGTGGGGTAGAGCCATTCCTAATAGCTCTCAGTGGAAGACTTGGGTTGCTGCAGCTTGGAGCTTTTTCAACCTGACATAGTTTTGTTCATTTAATGTGAAAGTCAAGAATAAGAATCCATACCCTCCAACATTCCTCTGCTGAAAATTGTGATGTATATCTGTTGGTGCTACGCTCTCATGAATGCTAACTCTCACTAATGTATGGCACCACTGCAAACACCAGCTCATCTCCTTCTGGCAGCGCTACAGGGAGGGAATGGGACATTCTGGGATCAAATCAGATGGCTTCTGTAATTCCGGGATAGCGTGTTCTCCTTTATGGAGAGCACGGGTTGCGGTGGGGGCCGACAAGACACTCCAAAGATTGAGATTTTGAGGCGGGCTAATTGATCTTTGGCCATTGTTGTGATTGGGCTTCCCTTGTTGTTGGGATGAAGTTAATGTTGCCATTTTGTGATTGACTGCCAGAAATGTTAAAACTCTCTGCACGAAGCGTAGAGCTTCCTCTTTTCGCTCCATGGATCGGATTGCCTGTCCCCCCCTATATTTAGGGCTGTTCACGTTGACCTTGCTATGCCTGTCATGGGGTCGTCTGCTCTTGGGGCAGGGGCCCGGTAGGAATTTTGTCCACTTGGCTGATTGGCTGGTGCCATTTGGTTTTTGCCTACTGCGTAGCAAACCATCACAACTTGTAAGGTTGCAGTTAGGCATTGGTTTTTGGTTTGGTTGGTTGAGGGGCATGGATTGGCTGTGCCTGCCCCTCTAATGCTGCTGCTGCAAGGGATTCCGTTAAAGGAATACAGGGGCTCACTATTGCTTTTGTCCGAACCCTGTCAAGGGGCTAGGGCCACGCAAGAGTCCCTGGTTGCATTTGGGGAGGGCTGAGGGCAGGTTCCCTGCTCCGTTGCTATCCCCAAAATGTATTCCCCTTTTCTGACTTTCGCAGCCTTGTGAAATTGACCGGGGGCAGATAGTTGCAACCAATGCCTAAGCAACCACTCACATGTTTGTATTTTAACAAAGTTGTGGCCAAAATGATGCCAAAAACCTTAAACAAAAATTCTGTGTGATGTGCTGTCAGAGCTGCCACCCAGTCCCAGCTCACATAGGACCAAGTCCACCAGCGTTCACTTTATAAGAGTCTTTATTAAGTTACAGGTTTCATTTCCGAACTGCAGCGTGCAGCTCTACACCTTCTGCCCTAGGTCGGCGAAGACCCGTCTGAGTCCCCGCCTCTTGCACACCAGCTTAATACCCTAGCCTTGCTCCACCTCCTTCGCCTCTCCCTACGTCTCTGGGTCCTTCTGCCCCCCTGGGCCTCCTCCCTTCTACTCTCCTCTGACGCTGACCCCCCTGATCCTTCTGCCTCCTTGCGGCGGGCTTTGGGACCTGGCTCACTCTCCGGGCTGCTTACTGCTCCAGCTTCCGCTGCATTTGAACTTGGCGCGCGCGCCCAACTCTCTACTTTCCTCTTAACCGTTGCCTCGCTCTCTGAGGAGGGCGTGACCACCCCTGACTCGTGCCCTCCCTCCTGCTGACAGCCTCCGGAACCCGATGCCTGGCTACCTTCCTCCCTGCTGCTCTCAGTCTTGAGCGTGGGTCCCGACTTCCAGCTGCTGCCGCCCTCAGTTATGAGCGTGGGTCCCGACTTCCAGCTGCTACTCTCTGAATCTCCTCTGTTCCCTTCCTCCTGGGGTGTCCCCCCGGAACCCCCCCTTGCTCTGCTCACTGGGGCTCCCTTTTGGGAGTCCTCTGACTCACTGCTTAGGCTTGGAGATCTCGGGTCGTCATCATCACTCATTTTCCCTTCGGATTCCTCCCCCTCGCTCTCTGCTTCCTCCCTTCTCTGCGTCTCTGCTCCTGAACCCCTGACATCCATCCCCCCCTCGAAGCCCCCCCTTCCCCCCTCCCCGCTTTCAGGTGTGGGTGCTGGGTGCTCCATCATCACGGGAGGGAATGCCGGATACAGTTCGCTCCCCGTGGTTGGCCGCCAACTGAAGACCTCCGAGTCTTCCTCCTCGCGGTCGCCGACGTTGACCTGTTCCGCTTCCATCTCTGTACCGCCGTGCTCGAACCCAAGGTCCTCCCCGAACACGTCCATGTCAGTCTCTGCGTCGGTCGCTCGACCTGGCATCTCCAGCCACTTCCGGCGCCATTGCTCCTCCGGTCGATCGTCCCACCAATACGAGGTGTCTGACGCCGAACCCGCCGGCGATCCTTCTGGGGAACGGGTGCTCAGTGCGGGTTCCCCGTCCGAGTCGAAGCCATGGAACGTGCTGGAAGAAAGTGTGGGCGTGAACAGCCAGTCGTCGAAGAAGCTCGCTGGCATGGGTCTGTGTGGGAAAAGGGCATGAAACTCGTCCTTGAGCAGGGGTTCCTCCAAAGCGTAGTCTGGCACCCAGCTATTGGCGCTGGCCCGGGTGCCCTCTCTGGCTAGGAGGTATTCGACTCCCTCTTCCCCCCATCTGGAGTCCAAAATCTCCGTGACCTCGTTGATGGGGTCTTGCTGCGTCACCCCTCGCGTCTCCGTCCGCTCCCGGAACGGACTCGGTGCCGTCCCTGGCTCCTGGAATCTGTGAGGTGCCTTGTAGGGAGTGAGCACCGACCTGTGGAACACCGGATGCATTCTGGAACCCTCCGGCAGCGCCAGTCGGAAGGCTACCGGGTTGATCTGTGCTTCGACTTGGTACGGACCAATTTGCTTGTGCCCCAACTTCTTCTTGGCTAGTGACCTGGTCGGCACTGCGTGGGCTGCCAACCAGACCCAGTCTCCCACTTGGATCTCTTCGCCAACCCGCCTGTGCTTGTCAGCTTGCACCTTGTAGGCGTGCTTAGCTAGCTCCAGCTGCCGTCTGAGTTGATCGTGTACCGCCTGCAACTCTGACGCGAACGCGTCCGCCGTCTGTGGTTCTCCGTCCCCCACTCTCTCCCGTCCCGGGAAGGTTCTGGGATTCCTCCCATTGTTGGCGAAGAACGGCGTCACCCCTGTGGACACGTGCTTCGTGTTGTTGTAAGCGAACTCGGCGAGCGGCAGGTAATCCACCCAGGTCGCAGGTTGTTGATTGGCATAGCATCTCAGGTACTGCTGCATGATGGCATTGACCCTCTCTGCTTGCCCGTTGGTCTGCGGGTGTCTTGCTGATGCCAGATCGACCTTGACATTTAGAAAACTCATCAGCTTCTGCCAGAAATTCGAGACGAACTGGCGCCCGCGGTCGGACAGGATAGACCGCAGCAGACCATGCACTTTGAACACGTGATCTATGAACAGTTTGGCGGTTTGTTCCGCCGTGGCCACCTTCGCACACGGAATGAAATGTGCCATCTTGGTGAACAAGTCCACCACCACTAGTACAGCTGTCTTGCCTCTCGAGCTGGGTAGATCCGTAACAAAGTCCAGGGCCACCCTCTCCCACGGTTCAAACGGCGTTTGCAGCGGTTCCAGCAGTCCCGCCGGTGGTTTGTGCACCGGTTTGGCCCTCTGGCAGGTGTCGCACCTCGCAACGTAGTCCGCGACTTCCCCTCTCAGTCTGGGCCACCAAAAGTCCCTTGCGACTAATTCCACCGTTTTTTCCGTGCCAAAGTGCCCGGCCGTGGGTGCGTCGTGCAGCTGCTGCAGTACCCTGGCGCGAAGTTCGTCTCCCGGCACGTAGATGGCCCCTTTACGTAAGAGCAAGCCGTCTCGTATCTGGAACTCGTCGCCCCTCGCCGTGCCCTTGTGCACCTCTGCCATCTTCGCCTGCGCGAAGGAGTCGTCCTGCAACGCCCGCCGCACCGCATCCAGGTCTACTGTGGCTGAAGCGCACGCCCACGCTGTTGGCGCGAAGATGTGCATGGCTGCCGCTGGCGTCGCCTCCTCGAGGTATTGCGGTTTGCGGGACAGTGCATCCGCCATGACGTTGGTGTCGCCTGGGACGTACTCTATTCGGAAATTGAAGTTAGCAAAGAACTCCGCCCAACGTATCTGCCTCTGGTTCAGGAACTGAGCCGTGCGCCAGTGCTCCAGATTCTTGTGATCCGTGCAGACCTGCACCGTGTGCTTGGCGCCGATCAGGAAGTGCCTCCACGCCTTGAAAGCTGCATGAATGGCCAGCAACTCCCTGTCCCAGATGGTGTAGTTCTGCTCCGACTTGCTGAGCTTTCTGGAGTAGAACGCTCCCGGCCTCCAGACCCCCTGTGGGTCCCTTTGCAGCAGGACAGCTCCCACTGCTCTATCGGACGCGTCTGTCTCTACCCGCATCGGTCTGCTGGGGTCGATATGCAGCAGTTGCTCTTCCGACGCGAAGAGACGCTTGAGTGCCTGAAAGGACTGCTCCGCCTGCTCCGTCCAGATGAATTTCTTTTTCTTGGAGCTTAGCGTGTCCGTAATGGCCGCCGTCTGCATCGCGAACCCCTTGATAAACTTGCGATAGAAGTTGGCGAAGCCGACAAACCGCTGGACCTCCTTCCGGTTGCGCGGGCTCTTCCAATCCAACACCGCACGAACCTTGGCGCTGTCCATGGCTAGCCCCTTGTCCGACAACTTGTAACCCAAGAAATCCACCTCCGTCGTGTCGAACTGGCACTTCTCCAGTTTGGCGTACAGTCTATGCTGCTGCAGCCTCTTCAGCACCTCCCGAACATCTTGGTCATGGGCTTGCTGCGATTCGGAGAATATCAGGATGTCATCCAGAAAGCAGACGCACTTCTTGTAAAGGAGTCCCGCCAACACATGATGCATGAAAGCTTGGAAACAGTGAGAACCGTTTTGCAATCCAAACGGCATCACTCTGTATTCGTAGGTGCCCAGAGGCGTGAACATGGCTGTCTTCCACTCATCGCCCTCCCTCATGCGGATGAGATTGTACGCACCTCGCAGGTCCAACTTGGTGAACACGCGTCCCTTGCGCACCGTCGCTAGTAGGTCGTCAATCCTGGGCATGGGGAAATCAGAAGGCTTGGTCATCTTGTTTAAGAGGCGAAAATCCACCACCAGTCTTTTTTGGGGCGTGTCTTTCTTCTTCACGAAGAAAACAGGACTGCCCCCTACTGCCCTGGACTCCCGGATGAAACCGCGCTGCAAATTGTGATCTATGAACTGTTTGAGTTCCTGTAATTCGTCCTCAGACATGGAATACAGCTTCCCTTTCGGCAGCTTCGCCCCTGGTAGGAGGTCAATCTTGCAGTCATATTGCCTGTGCGGTGGTAGCTTGTCAGCCTCTTTCTCGCAGAAGACCTCCAGAAAGTCTGCGTATTTGTGGGGGACTGCTTGCAACGTTCCCAACTGCAGTTGTGATTCCTCCTCCTCTCCCTCCTGTCTGGGCAGGATGCAGTGTTCTGCGCAATAAGAGGAGCCGAAGATCAGCTGTCTCTGGTACCAAGCCAGTGTCGGACTGTGCCTGTCCAGCCAACTCATGCCCAACACAATGGGCGTGTCCGACAGTTGGGTGACATTAAAACTGATGACTTCCCTGTGGTTGCCAAGGCGCATCACCATCGGTGGCGTTTGCTTCACCACCTGCCCCCCTAGCAACTCTCTGCCATCCACTGTGACGACTTGCAGGGGCAGAGTGGCAGGCAGTAGCTGTATAGCGTGCTGCTCCACAAAATCCTGCGCTATAAAGTCTGCGTTGCTTCCAGAATCCACAGAGAGCGGCACTTCGATAGTGACGCCATCGGGTAGCTGGAGAGATGCTGTGAGCTGCACTACTGGTTTGGGTGGGAGGGGGTCCGTGGGTTGCAAGATCGCTGGGGACTGCTTCACTGATGCGTCTGGCTGGGCCCCAGTGCCTCTGTCTCCAGCCAGACATCGTCGTTTCCCTGCTGTGGTCCTCCTTGCTGCGTTGCTGCAGTCACCATTGCTGAGGCTGCAGTGTGCTTGTGGAGCCTCCGGGGACACTCTTTCGCCAAATGGCCTGGATCCTCGCAGATGTAACACTTCCTGTTCCCTCTAGGAGGCTTCGCTTTCACTGCTGTCGGTGCTTGGGCTCTGGCTGCTGACTGAGCCCTTGCACCTCCAACCTCCATCGGTTCCCCTCCCCCTCCAGGCGGAGGTGTGGATTGCGCACGCGCTGCTTCTCTTGGAACGAAAGAGAAACTTCTCGCTGCTTCGCGCCCTCCACGTCCTTCATCTCTGCACCATGGACGTTCTTCCAGCCTCACCCCCACAGTCAGCGCCCTTTGGACCACCTCCTGCGTGCTTCGGGGCCTCTCCCCCCTTGCAATTTCATCCTTGACCGCAGAGCTTAGACCCTCCCAGAACAGGTCTCTGACAGGGGGCGAATCCCGGTCCCACTCTAAGGCACTGACCAGCGCAAAAAGGCGGGCGTGGTACTGCCGGACGCTTGCCCTCCCTTGTTTTAGTCCATGAATCTCCCGTCGGGCAAGATCCACATCAATAGTAGACAAAAAACACGCATCCATCGCTTTGATAAAGGCATCTGCATTCTGAAGCGCCGGATCTTTATCCCTCCACAAATTGCGTAGCCACGCTTTAGCATCCCCATGCAAATGGGATAGTATGAACCCCACTTTCTCTTCCTCATCTCTAAAGTCTTTTGCCAGCAGTTGCAGTGCGCACATTACGTCTGCTCGAAAATTGGGGTACTGTTGTAAATTCCCATCGAAGTGAGCCACAAGCCCTCCTGCTCTCCGTGCCAACCCAACCCCCTCCGGTCTGGGTCCTGGCTGCCCGTGTTTAACCCATGCTTCAAACCTGGCGTGGAGATCTCTGTAGGCGGCTGCCGCATCCTCCTCCCTCTTCTTGGATGCCAGTACCTCCGCGTTCAATTGGGTAACTGCCTGTTGCAGCGCTGCAACTGTCTCTGCTTCCGTCATCTCTGCTAACCGTCGTGAGCTTGCTCCCAAACACCGATCCCCTCCTCCAGCTGCCTCTCTCTCCGCTGCGAGATATCAGGTGTCCGAAGCTTTTAAGAGACGGGTCTTACTGTCAGAGCTGCCACCCAGTCCCAGCTCACATAGGACCAAGTCCACCAGCGTTCACTTTATAAGAGTCTTTATTAAGTTACAGGTTTCATTTCCGAACTGCAGCGTGCAGCTCTACACCTTCTGCCCTAGGTCGGCGAAGACCCGTCTGAGTCCCCGCCTCTTGCACACCAGCTTAATACCCTAGCCTTGCTCCACCTCCTTCGCCTCTCCCTACGTCTCTGGGTCCTTCTGCCCCCCTGGGCCTCCTCCCTTCTACTCTCCTCTGACGCTGACCCCCCTGATCCTTCTGCCTCCTTGCGGCGGGCTTTGGGACCTGGCTCACTCTCCGGGCTGCTTACTGCTCCAGCTTCCGCTGCATTTGAACTTGGCGCGCGCGCCCAACTCTCTACTTTCCTCTTAACCGTTGCCTCGCTCTCTGAGGAGGGCGTGACCACCCCTGACTCGTGCCCTCCCTCCTGCTGACAGCCTCCGGAACCCGATGCCTGGCTACCTTCCTCCCTGCTGCTCTCAGTCTTGAGCGTGGGTCCCGACTTCCAGCTGCTGCCGCCCTCAGTTATGAGCGTGGGTCCCGACTTCCAGCTGCTACTCTCTGAATCTCCTCTGTTCCCTTCCTCCTGGGGTGTCCCCCCGGAACCCCCCCTTGCTCTGCTCACTGGGGCTCCCTTTTGGGAGTCCTCTGACTCACTGCTTAGGCTTGGAGATCTCGGGTCGTCATCATCACTCATTTTCCCTTCGGATTCCTCCCCCTCGCTCTCTGCTTCCTCCCTTCTCTGCGTCTCTGCTCCTGAACCCCTGACATGTGCGAATTATTTGGGGTGCCTTGGGGACCTCGACACGCAAATCCTGGGAAAACTGAAGGGTATGCAAAACACAACCTTCATTTGAGAGTTTCTATCCCTCAACAGTTTCATTCAAAAGAGCACTTGGGGGAAATTGAACACAGGCCTTTTCTTCCCTGCTCCAATTATTTAGGAACATGGAAATCTACTTAGACTTAAGTAGAATCTAGACACATATAAAAATGCTTTTTTAAAAAGGTTTTTTTTTATATAAAACACATTGAACTTTCCATAAGGCTCACCTTTGGCATCTTGTGTCACATTGTACATTGCTCTTAAAACATTTTATTTGCAGCTCTATAACTGAGTCCTTAGTTAGGCTGTTGATCCATATAGCTGAGTATTATCTACAGTCCAGGCAAGGAGCAGCTGGAAACTTTTTGGTGCCAGAGGCTAACCCAGAAATAGTACCTTGGTTAAGAACTTTGCTTCAGGATGAGAACAGAAATCACGCAGCAGCGGCACAGTGGCAGCAGGAGGCCCCATTAGCTAAAGTGGTGCTTCAGGTTAAGAACAGTTTCAGGTTAAGAACAGACCTCCAGAATGAATTAAGTTCTTAACCTGAGATACCACTGTATGTATATAAAGGTAAAGGGACCCCTGACCATTAGGTCCAGTTGTGGTTGACTCTGACGTTGCGGCACTCATCTCGCTTTACTGGCCGAGGGAGCCGGCGTACAGCTTCCGGGTCATGTGGCCAGCATGACTAAGCCGCTTCTGGCGAACCAGAGCAGCGCACGGAAACGCTGTTTACCTTCCCCCCGGAGCGGTACCTATTTATCTACTTGCACTTTGATGTACTTTCAAACTGCTAGGTTGGCAGGAGCAGGGACCGAGCAACGGGAGCTCACCCCGTCGCGGGGATTCGGACCGCCGACCTTCTGATCGGCAAGTCCTAGGCTCTGTGGTTAAGCCACCCGCGTCCCCTGTATGTGTACACACACACACACACACACACACACACACACACTGTATGTATATATGACACCATAAATCCTTGTATCTGTGCATGTTGGCTTCTAGCCTGGCAGCGCTTCATGGGATATCACAAGACCATGCAAAGTTTGTTCTGAAAACATTTCTACTGCCTTTTGTGCACTCACATGGAGATATCTGCAAGCTGGCTTCTCTCCTGGCAGCGGGGCTCCTCGTGTATAAACCTTGTGATTAAAGTTTGGTGCCAGATGCCTTATAATATCAGCAGGGGCAGCTGAAAAGTTTTCCATCCCTAAAATGAAATTATGGAAAAAGAACACTGGGCGGGAGCCAGGAGTGGAATTTTTTGTGAACGAAGAAAATTGTGAGCTCGGTACTAATCACAAATTCCTGGGCTAAGCTGGTAAAGTTGATAGTGATTTTTTTATACCTTGAGATGGTGGAGCCCATAGTTTTTGACTATGTGTTGTTTCAAGAATTGTTTCTTTCTCTGGAGGAGGAACTAGAAGCCAAAACATCCCCCCCTTTGGAATAACCAGGCCCTGAACACCTTGGCTCCGCTCAAGCCAAGAAGGTTTGGCCTGAAATTCTTTCCATACCAAATTGGAACATTTTTGTAATGGGGTTGAAATGAAAGAACAACAGGATATGTCTCCAATATAGAGCTTCTTGTATTCATCTTCATTAAAGGGGGTTTGAATTATATGAATTGTTACACTAAGGGGCAATCCTATGGCAACATTGTGGGCTAACCAGCCTCATATAGCCAACATGCTTAAGTCTAATTTACACTTGAAGGGGTTAAAACCATAGAGTAAGCTGTCCTGCCAGACTTAGCTATGCCATGTCCCTGACATTGGGAGGAAATATGTAATCAAGCCTATTGTTCCTCCTCCAGTCTACCTGAAAAGCTCAGTAGGTGAAGAGGTTTGAGCTGGCTACTCCAGCTCAGCCACATTAATAATAATAGTAGTAGTAGTAATAATAATAATAATAATAATAATAATAATAATAATAATAATATAAACACTGCCCTTTGTCTCAGTACAGTTCACAAGAGAACAATACAAGATTAAAGCACAAATAGTTAGAACAAAAACAAAAGAATAATCCCACCCCCATGGCTCTCTTGTGTTCCTATACCAATAATTTAGGAACTGTCACCACTTTGTAACTAAGCTATGTTGTAATGCCTGTGCAACTTTTCTGACTGAGGTATGGAAAAGTGCATGAACCAGACCTTTGAAGAGTTTGTAAGTAAACCAAATTTCAACTTACCAAACCTGTGGTTTTTCCTATGCTGAGGGAAGAAGGAAACTTTGGAAGGAACTTGGAAAGGCATCTTTTAAAGTTCTAACAGCCAATATTTCCATGTTTTACCTTGCTGCATATTTTGTGATTTCTTCAAGTCTCTGTTGGGGTTCTCTCCTAAAGAGTACCTGCACCAAACCTAGATCTTGGCATTCAATGAATTCTCCTTTCTCTCTATATATATTTTTGAACCAACAAAGATCCACTAGGATGAGCAGTTTAGGATGCAGTGGATTTCCAGCTCAGTCAGTACTACATTCCCCAACCCAGCTCAGCCAAAGATATGCCATCATAACTTGCTCATCCCAGAGATATGGTTGGGGTGTGGCAGGGGCGGGACCAGAAGGCACGAGACTTGGGTTGGTTCTTAAGTCTGTTCTGCTTGATCACGTGACCTGGCAACCCAGCAAAGTACACTTCTTTTAGAGAATTGTTTTTCTTCTACCAGACTTAGAGCAGCAACAACAGCCCTTCTGCTGAACAGGGTTTGGATCTGATGTAACTTTTCACCAGCTTAACTTACACACCAGTTTGTTTTACGACAGCCTCTTGTGCACAGAACTGCTCTGGAACCCGTAACATAAAGTTTTAACAGTTATCTAAGAAATATTTGCCGTTAAGCATTCTTTGAAGAGAATTCCTGAATTTATTTTGGTTGTGTAACAAAAGAAAAACCTGGACAGAGTTCTGAGTTCAGATACTAAGGTTTGCAGAACAACATGTGGCCCCAGAGTTATGAGGTTTCCCACCTGTGAGACATTGATATATTATTATATATAAAATATGTTTTATTTCATAAAATGTATATACAGTCGTACCTTGGAAGTTGAACAGAATCCGTTCCAGAAGTCCGTTCAACTTCCAAAACGTTTGAAAACCAAAGCACAGCTTCTGATTGGCTGCAAGAAGCTCTTGCAGCCAATTGGAAGCTGTGGAATCCCTGTCGGATGTTCGGCTTCCAAAAATAGTTCACAAACTGGAACTGTTACTTCTGGGTTTGCAATGTTCAGGAGCCAAAACATTCAAGAACTAAGCTGTTTGAAAACCAAGGTACGACTGTACTGCGTGATTGCAAAAGAAACCTGAAAGCGTTTCACAAAAAGGATAAAACAATGAAATGATCAGTGAAAAATGTTTAAAGCAGCTATTAAGGACAACAATAAGCTAAAAACCGTGTGTGTTTGTGTTGCTGCAGGAGAACCAGGATTCATTAATCTCTCGTTCCAAAACCACTTACACTTTCTGCAGTTCATAAATCATATGCACATTTTCAAAAAAATTTCCTACCTCTTCTGTTTTGTGGGAGCATTTTCCAACATTGTTTTGCCTCCCTTGCTTTGATTCATTTCCTGGCACTATTTGCCCCGGTGGCATAAGGCGCAAGCATGTCTCCACCATTTGTACTTCAAGGGGGCCAGACTTTTCAGTATGTTATTTCTGGGCATTCCAGTCCCCTCCTTCAGATACGTTGCTGATCTGACTTATTCATTGCGTTCGGTACATGCCCCTGGCCATTTTGCTTGTGATGCTTATTCAAAACGAGAAGAATTTAAGACTGATACCAGGCAGCTGTAAAAATACTACTTGGAAGAGTGACTTAACATTCTGCAAGCACAGCTACAAAGACTGTGCAAAGCCTCTCTAGGTTAGCCCCAACCCAGCCAAGGCCAACCCAATGAACATCCAACCTGGGTCCTCAGATGTTGTTGGACTACAACTCTCATCATCTCAGACCGCTCGCCCTGCTAGCTGTGGGTGATGGGAGTTGTAGAATTACTGAACTGTAGAGCTGGAAGGGACCCAAGGGCCATCTAGACCAACCCCCTGAAACACAGCTATCTCAGCTAAAGCATCCATGACAGATGACCACCCAACCTCTGCTTAAAAACCTCCAAGGAAGGAGAGTCCTCCACCTCTCGTGGGAGTCTGTTCCGCTGCCAAACAGCTCTTACTGTCAGAAAGTTATTCCTGATGTTTTGTCGGAATCTCCTTTCTTGTAACTTGAAGCCATTAGTTTGGGTCCTACCCTCCAGAACAGGAGAAAAGAAGCATGTTCCCTCTTCCATGTGACAGCCCTTAGGATATCTGAAGATGACCATCATATCGCCTCTCAGTCTCCTCTTCTGTATGCTAAACATACGGTGCCCAGCTCCTTCAAGCACTCATTGTAAGACTTGGTTTCCAGACCCTTGATCATCTTGGTTGCCCTTCTCTGCACACCTTTCAACTTGTCAACATCCTTCTTAAATTGTGGTGCCCAGAACTGGACACAGTATTCCAGGTGTGGTCTGACCAAAAACAGCTGGGGACCCAAAGTTGAGAAAGGCTGGTTTAGTTGTACCCTATTCCCCTTCCGGACGTGGGTGGCACTGTGGGTTAAACCACAGAGCCTAGGACTTGCCAATCAGAAGGTCGGTGGTTCGAATCCCCGTGACAGGGGTGAGCTCCCATTGCTCGGTCCCTGCTCCTGCCAACCTAGCAGTTCAAAAGCATGTCAAAGTGCAAGTAGATAAATAGGTACCACTCCGGCGGGAAGGTTAACGGCGTTTCCATGCACTGCTCTGGTTCACCAGAAGCGGCTTAGTCATGCTGGCCACATGACCTGGAAGCTGTACGCTGGCTCCCTCAGCCAATAAAGCAAGATGAGCGCCGCAACCCCAGAGTCGTCCACGACTGGACCTAATGGTCAGGGGTCCCTTTACCTTTATTCCCCTTCCAGAACTGCAGTTCCCAGAGCTTCCTCGAAAGAGGGATTGATTGCTAAACCACTCAGAGAATTGTAGCTCTGTGAGGGGAATAGGGGGGGTCTCCTAGCAATTCCCAGCACCCATAAATACAGTTCCCCTAATTCTTTGCAAGAAGCTATGACTGTTTAAAGTGGTATCATGGTGCTTTAAACATATGGTGCCAATGTGGTCTCAGTCTTTGCACTGTTGCGCTGTTTTGTATTTCAGCTTTCCATCCCTGACAGAAGGAGTTATGCAGGATTTCGGGCCCCAGCCAAGACATTTGCCTTTGCACCAAATGATCTCTACCACTGTTTCCCCTTCTTGATTTAAATCAGATGCGGGCAGTTCGAACCACACTTCAGGATATGAAGAGCAAGCTCTCCTGTGCACATAATTCTCCAGTAGCTCGAAAGGCAAAGGCATGATATTTCCCCTGAAACAAATAAAGAACATTGTAGGATCTGCGGGGGAATCTATTCATCAAATTCTCAGGCAGTGAAATGATTAAGGAAAAGCATCGGGCAGCCACTGTGTCTCCCTGGCTCAGAACCCCTGCCATTTCTTTTGCCTTCATTATTTTCATAGTAGCTGCAATGGAAGGAAAGGTAACTGGGTGACAGGTTTGCAGTGATGAGCATTTGTAACCTGTGGAAGAAATCCTTATTTCTGGATCCATATGCAAAACATTTGTTATACTCAAGATCCAGCTCTCACCATCATGTTTTTTTTGACATGAGACTACTGATGGGGAGAGGATCCAGAAGACACTTTTTAGAGGATGGCTAGCATGAAATGAACAATCTTGTACTAGTGGGGTGATGTGTGTGGCAACACTATTTCAGCCGGGTAGAAAATTGACCGGAAAAAAAACGATTAGTGTGATCGTTGTTGTTTAGTCGTTTAGTCGTGTCCGACTCTTCGTGACCCCATGGACCAGAGCATGCCAGGCACTCCTGTCTTCCACTGCCTCCCGCAGTTTGGTCAAACTCATGCTGGTAGCTTTGAGAACACTGTCCAACCATCTCGTCCTCTGTCGTCCCCTTCTCCTTGTGCCCTCCATCTTTCCCAACATCAGGGTCTTTTCCAGGGAGTCTTCTCTTCTCATGAGGTGGCCAAAGTCTTGGGCCTCAGCTTCAGGATCTGTCCTTCCAGTGAGCACTCAGGGCTGATTTCCTTCAGAATGGATAGGTTTGATCTTCTTGCAGTCCATGGGACTCAAGAGTCTACTCCAGCACCAGAATTCAAAAGCATCAATTCTTCAGCGATCAGCCTTTACTTACCCTTAAAAAAAACACAACAACACCATTGCTTTCCCTGGGTGCTGCTACTATACATTTAAAAAACAAAAACTGACCACTTAATCATCTTCTATTTTCATTAATCACATGGATGATCCCAACCAATCAGGAATCCATTTCGTTCATAGGAATCATGAGGTGGTATAGGCAATCAGGGTCAACTGAGACTGGGTGGCAGGTGTCTTGCCAAATGAAAGGTGGTTCTTTTAAAATGAGACTCAGAAGTAATACAAAACACAAGTGAGTGAGAAGATTAAATATTTCATTCTAAACAGCAAGCAATATATACATACCAAGCAAGCACCTCAATCTGCCACTTGGAAGCACTAAAGAAGTGGCAAAGTGACTCCCCAGGTAGCCTCAGGTCGCACGGCCCCATGGCTGTCAGTCCATGCATGAGCTTCTCTCTCAAACCCTCCCAAAAACCATCAAATTTATAGATAGCTAGCCCGTGTGACTTGCCTGACTGGCTATGTGCAGTCATACATTACTGGCTACATGTAGGTAATTCATTAGCCGGCATCTTCCAATTGCCTCACTTTCTCCAAACAACGTCCAACATCAAAGAAGGTTGTTGTTGTTTAGTTGTTTAGTCATGTCCGACTCTTCATGACCCCATGGACCAGAGCATGCCAGGCACTCCTCCAGCACCATAATTCAAAAGCATCAAATTCTTCGGCGAACAGCCTTCTTTATGGTCCAGCTCTCACTTTCATACATCACTACTGGGAAAACCATAGCTTTAACTATACAGACCTTTGTTGGCAAGGTGATGTCTCTGCTTTTTAAGATGCTATCTAGGCTTGTCACTTCCTCCCAACAGATTAAGACAGGGCTTGGCAAACTAAAGCCCTGGGGCCAGATGCGGCCCACCAGGCTCGTTAATCCAGCCCGCAAACCTTGCAGACCCTGCCGCCTGCTCGGTCAGTCCCCGTGCTAGACTGGCACGGTGTGGAGGCCTTGCAATGCGGGGATTGACTTCTGTGACACTGGCATGGCTTCGGATTGGCTGCAGGAAGCTCCTGCAGCCAATCCGAAGCCGCGGACACCTCTGGGCAACACCCCTTCCTTCCTGCTGAGGTGACCATGTATGCCCAAGAGCCGAGGAGGAGGAAGCGGCGGTGGCGGGGAGGCTGCCTCCGATGCCCAGGCCAGCGGCATGGGCTCTGCACTCCATGAACCCCTGGCTGAGGCAGAGGACAGCGCCGACGCTGCCAAAGACGAGGCGGTGTCGGCGACTGTGGCGTGAGTGGCAGCAGAGGGGTCTTTTCAGGAGAGGGTGGGTCCAGCCCCCCACAAGGTCTGAGGGACAGTGGACCGGCTGCCTCCTGAAAAAGTTTGCTGACCTCTGGATTAGGACATTAAAGGCTGTTCTCATGCCATCAAAGAGTTTAACAAAAGATAAGGAAAAGAAAGGAACAGGAGGCAGGAAGGATAACCATGTCAGATCGCTAACTCCTCAAAATACAAATATCTTCCAGCTAGGTTGCCCATACACCAGGTAGGTGCTTGGCCTTCTCTTGGCTTCGTGCGTGGGCATGTGGGACACCACATGCGTCTCCCTCCAATACTGGGCCCAAAGCAATCCCTCTGCATGGAGGAGAAAGCTATCAATGGCTACCAGCCACAATTCTTATGTTTTCTTGCCATGCAAGTTAATTAATTTACTTATGTAGCATACCACCCCGGCAGTAGATCTATCATTGGCTGGCTGGCACCAGCCTGTCTTGGGAGCTGCAAATTATGCCGCAAAACAGCTTCTCAAAAAGTTTCAGAGCAGTGACTCATAGGTGGTCTGAGGCCTCTGGGTTGAGCAGAGCAGAGGTATAAATATTAGGTATTTGGCTTTCTGCCTTGGCTGAAGAATCTTCTCCTACCTTCTTGGCCTCTCGGCCTTCAGCCTCTGACTTGAGGGATGGTACCCTGGGGGGGGGACACACTCTGGGTCTGAGTCACAGCATAACTGCCAACCGTCGCCGTCTGCCCCTGACAATTTGCAGACAACCCTAGGAGAGAACAAAGCAGCTTTTGCATTTCCATCATATGAGCTCTCATAGCTGGGTAAAGACTATCCACTGGAAAGCTAAAAGAGGAATACAGTAGTGCTAAGTGGATGTGGCTATTATATCTAAGTACTGTAATTATGGTGGGTTTTTTTTTGAGGTTTTTAAAAAGTGAGCCATTATGTATAATTACAGAGGAGCATCCCTTAGCAAGGCAAAGAGGTCTGTCCTCCTGAACTAAAAAATGCTATCTTTAACTCTTCGGAGATAACTATTGACTGGGAATGTGGCAAGGCCCATGAGAATCATAGCGTTTTTTCCCTTCATTGCTTCACTCGACTCTTCTGGTGAAAATTAAACAGACTGCTTTAATTAAAAGTCTGGAGCATCACCAGTGAGCGGACCAAAATGAAAGTGGCGTTTCAATTCAGAATCAAAAGGGACTTATAGATTTTTTTTCTCCACCCTTGATTACAAAGGCAGAAGCTCATTGGACAGTCCACCTTTTGCCCTTTGAGTGGTGAGGTGAAATGATAGTTAATTGCTACTGTTGTTGTTTTCTTCAAATGTCAAACTGTGTGGCAAGCAGAATTGATTTCGACTCGTTTGGCTCAGACGGCAGGTGGTTCCATCCACTTTCTCCCTGTTGATACACACAAAAAAACAATGTACGCAGCAGGGGCTGTTGATGGATCCCAACATTGCATAAGCAAAATAAACTTAACCACCACTAAACTGGGAGAAAATGGATGGGTTACGATGAAATCACCAGGGCAACAGAGAATCTGGAAGGACACAATCCAACCCACTGAGAACAGAGAAAGCTGCCTTATACTGAGCCAGACAATGAGCTCAGTATTGTCTGCACTGACAGCAGCTCATAGAATCACAGAATCGAAGAGTTGGAAAGGACCCCAAGGGTCATCTAGTCCAACCCCCGGCATTGAGGAAATCTCAGCTAAAGCACCCCTGACAGATAGTCATCCAACCACTGTTTTAAAAGGAAGGAGAGTCCACTACCTCCCTAGGGAGACTGTTCCACTGTTGAATGGATCTTACTGTTCTGGGCCTGGGGGTAACCCGTGTAATGCGGTCCAGGACCAGTCCATAATCCAAAGGTTCCGCTAGGGCCAAGTCAGGACACAAGGCAAGGACAGGTACAGGATCTAGCATACAGCAATGTTGCTCCCACAACCTGGGGTGGCGTTTGACAGCCTTTTATCTTTGTCAGGGTAATGGCCAGTCCTGATCCCCCGGCGACTCACCTCCCTGTCTCACCCAAAGGCGAGCACTCCTCCTGCGAGTACTCAGGTCTCTCCTTCTCTCAGACCTTACTCTCTGCAGCTCAGGAGATGTCGGTGGGTTACTAGACCCAGAGGCCACCTCAGTCTCTCCTGACCCAACCAGTAGTGGAGCAGCTGTAAGTGATTGTCCAGCTGAAGGCAACGTGGTAATCCCTGCATTTGGAGCCAGGGCAGGCTCAGGCCCCTGATTTGGCCCAGCTGGTGCTTGTTGCAGGGGAACCTGTGCAGACTGGGACTCTTCAGGATCAGGCCCCAGACTTGGTTCAGATGATGCCAGAGGCATAGGATCTGGTGCAGAATGAGACTCCTCTGGTTCCGAGCCTGAGCCTGAGTCCCAGGCCATCACACTTAGCGTCCTGATGTTTAGTAGGAATTTCCTTTCGTGTAACTTGAAGCCATTGGTTTGAGTCCTACTTTCCAGAGCAGGAGAAAACAAGCTTGTTGCCTCTTCCATGTGACAGCCCTTGAGATATTTGAAAATGGCTGTCATATCTCCTCTTCTCCAGGCTAAACACACAGCAAGAGCTGTTTAGAACGATCTCCCGTTCTAAACTCCCCTTCCTTGGACTCCCCTTCCTTGGAGGCTTTTAAGCAGAGGTTCGATGGCCATCTGTCATGGATGCTTTAGCTGAGATTCCTGCATTGTAGGGGGTTGGACTAGGTGACCCTTGGGGTTCCTTCCAGCTTTACATTTCCATGATTCTATGCTGGAAATAGAAGTGAGGAGGAATTAAAGAACCTTTTAATGAGGGTGAAAGAGGAGAGCGCAAAATACAGTCTGAAGCTCAACATCAAAAAATTAAGATCCTGGCCACTGGTCCCATCACCTCCTGGCAAATAGAAGGGGAAGAAATGGAGGCAGTGAGAGATTTTACTTTCTTGGGTTCCACGATCACTGCAGATGGTGACAGCAGCCGCGAAATTAAAAGACGCTTGCTTCTTGGGAGATAAGCAATGACAAACGTAAACAGCATCTTAAAAAGCAGAGACATCACCTTGCCAGCAAAGGTCCGTATAGTTAAAGCTACAGTTTTCCCAGTAACGATGTATGGAAGTGAGAGCTGGACCATAAAGAATGCTGATCGCCGAAGAATTGATGCTTTTGAATTATGGTGCTGGAGGAGACTCTTGAGTGTCCCATGGACTGCAAGAAGATCAGACCTATCCATTCTGAATGAAATCAGCCCCGAGTGCTCACTGGAAGGACAGATCGTGAAGCTGAGGCTCCAAGACTTTGGCCGCCTCATGAGGAGAGAAGACTCCCTGGAAAAGACCCTGATGTTGGGAAAGATGGAGGGCACAAGGAGAAGGGACGACAGAGGATGAGATGGTTGGACAGTGTTCTCGAAGCTACCAGCATGAGTTTGACCAAACTGCGGGAGGCAGTGGAGTACAGAAGTGCATGGCGTGCTCTGGTCCATGGGGTCACGAAGAGTCGGACATGACTAAATGACTAAACAACAATGCTGGATCATGAGAGTGGTCAATCTGACCCCTGTTGGAAACTCACAACCATACGATCACTCTCCCCTCCTGCGGTTTCTAGCAACCAATATACAGAACCATTACCCCTTCCGGCCATGGAGGCTGAGCGTAGCCATCATGACTAGTAGCCATTGACAGCATTATCCTCCATGAAACTGATCTATGATCCAACTTAATATAAGGCAGTTTCATAGGTTCCATCACTTCCCATCACCACTAATGAGTTCAGATGAGAAACAAAGTAGCCCTGTAAGAGCAATTCAAAGCATGTTAGAGGTGATGGAGTATTTTTAAATTGTACGCTTATTTCTTTATGGATCAGTAAGGATGAGCACTTGCTTTATGAAATTGACTGTGATCTGGGGAGTGCTCCATTCAAAATAATGGGAGTTTGTCTATTCTGTTGGAAGCCGCCCAGTGTGGCTGGGGGGCAACCTAGTCAGATGGGTGCTCTACAAAATAATAATAATAATAATAATAATAATAATAATAATAATAATAATAATAATAATTCAATGTTCCTTGAAGAGTTTCTGTTGGTCACTATGTTTTTCTGACATGGGGACTTTCCTGAACTATTCTGAACCTGGTTTAGAAGCAGTTTTGGGACATGATGGCCACCCATTGATCTCAATGGAAGCATCAAAGTCACCACTGTGCACTCACTCGTTGGTCCAGGTGAATACATGCACACTGGGTGCTTCTGGGCCTGGGTGATATAGCAAAAGCCAATCATTGCTTTTCTGCTTCAAGCCACAAAAGGAATACAGTGGTACCTCGGGTTACATACGCTTCAGGTTACAGACTCCGCTAACCCAGAAATAGTACCTCGGGTTAAGAACTTTGCTTCAGGATGAGAACAGAAATCGTGCTGCGGCAGCGGGAGGCCCCATTAGCTAAAGTGTTGCTTCAGGTTAAGAACAGTTTCAGGTTCAGAACAGACCTCTGGAATGAATTAAGTACTTAATCAGAGGTACCACTGTACCGTATTGGCCCGAATATAAGCTGCACCCGCAAATAAGCCACACCTTATTTGCACCCGCAAATAAGCCACACCTTTAAAATTCGGGGGGGGGGGAGAGGGGAAAAAAAGACAACACGCAAATATAAGCCACTCCCTTAAAATTGGGTTACAGGCTGAAAATCACTGCCGTTTGTAGAACTGTAACTCCAAGACAATTTAAGCCTTTGATCTTGCAGCCCGCAAAAGTTACTGTACAGTCGCTAAAAATCGAAAATCGCTATTCAGTTCCCACAATTCCACAGGCACTCACACCCGTAAATGGCAAATGAACAGTCTCAAGCTCGCAAATCAGCAATAAAACATTTTCTTGGTTCCGCTTCACCGTATGTCTGTTTCAGCAGCGATATGGTAAAAGCCCATTTTTGTAAGGTCGCGAATTTAAGCCGCACTTTAACTTTTCGCGGTCGGAATTTGGAAAAGAAGAAGAAGTGAAGCTTATATCTAGGCCAATACGGTGATAACTCTGCTTCCGGACTGCAGAAGTCCAAATGACATTCTGTAGCCGGGTGAATTGCCCCTCCTCCCTTTCCAATCCCAAATAACTTACATTGCAAACATGGGAGCAGTGGGAAAGTGTTAACTGCCCCCCCTCCAGTCTTGTTTGTGACTAGAACTCCCCACCCCCATAGTTCTAATGGGCGGGTAATACTTTTGGGGAAAGGAAAAGTTAAGATGATAGACTTTGACTGTATTCATACAACCTTTTATTGTAGGATATAATAATAATAATTTATTATTTATACCCCGCCCATCTGGCTGGGCTTCCCCAGCCACTCTGGGAGGCTTCCAAAAAAATATTAAAATACTGTAATACATCAAATAGGGCTGCCTTCAGATGTCTTCTAAAAGTCTGGTACCGTGGTGCCCCGCAAGACGAACGCCTCGGAAGACGAAAAACTCGCTAGACGAAGGAGTTTTTCGTTTTCTTAGCCGCTTCGCAAGACGCATTTCCCTATGGGCTTGCTTCGCAAAACGAAGCTTGCCCCGCAAGCTCCGGATAGCGGGGAAGCGCAGCGCGTCTTCCCTGCTGTCCCCGGACCTCTTTTGAAGCAAGGGGCGGCGGGGAGAAGATCGCTTCTCCCCGTTGCCAGCCCCGCAATCTCCGGGGACAGAGGGGAAGGTGCGCGCGCCTTCCTTGTAGCTTAGTTCCTTGTAGCTTAGCTTCCCTCAGTGAAGGAACTGCCAGAAGGCCCTCAGTGCTGGACCTCAGTGTCCAAGCTGAACGATGGGGGTGGAGACACTCCTTCAGGTCTACTGGTCCGAGGCCGTTTAGGGCTTTAAAGGTCAGCACCAACACTTTGAATTGTGCTCGGAAACATACTGGGAGCCAATGTAGGTCTTTCAAGACCAGTGCTATATGGATCAATGCAGACCAAGTTTTTGCTTGTTCCTAGATAAAGCACCCCTAGCCTAGATCTGCTGCATATTTATTGCCCGTGAAATGATCTTCCTGCACGCCCTTAAGTACAACAGGGGCATAACGGTAGAGATTCCCACGCCCTTCCTCTCTGCCAAATTGTCTGAAACATTTATTGTCAGCTCAGGGCACAACCAACTGCACAAATTCCAGGATCTATTCTCCAGCTTCCTTTAAAAGCTGAGCCCCTCTCTGAGTCAGATTGCATAATACGCACAATTTAATTTTCGTATCAACGCACGTTTATTTATTTATTTTAAAAGCGCGGCAGGAAGGACTAGGAAGCCAGAGGCAGCACTCAGGCAATGAACTCTAGCGGCAAATCCATCTTCTTGCCGCCTAATTGAATAGCACCTGCTTTCAGGCTGGAAGGTCAAACGCTTTAACAAGGTGCTATGCTACGTGACGAACAAGGGGGGAAAGGGAGATCGGCAGGATAATAAGAAAGATGATTTAGCAGGAAAAGCAACTCCCTACGTCAATGGACTCAGCTATACAGCTGCAAATCAAACATTCTTAAGTGTGTTGTAAAGTGTGTTATACAAATGTGACACTAGATGGCGATGGTGAGCTATGGGAAATTCAACATATTTTTTGAAATGTTTTTTAAAAAAGCATTTCTACAATGTTTTTTCTATGTGTCTGGATTCCACCTATGTCTGCAGCATTGCTCCAATACTTTGGCCACCTCATGAGAAGACTCCCTGGAAAAGACCCTGATGTTGGGAAAGATGGAGGGCACAAGGAGAAGGGGATGATAGAAGACGAGATGGTTGGACAGTGTTCTCGAAGCTACCAGCATGAGTTTGACCAAACTGTGGGAGGCAGTGGAAGACAGGAGTGCCTGGCGTGCTCTGGTCAATGGGGTCACGAAGAGTCGGACACGACTAAACAACTAAACAGCAACAACAAAGGAAAAGCAGGACATTCCAGAATCAAATCAGAAACCAGTGGATCGCAGTGGATTCCACAATCCACTCAGCATGCACAGAAAGAGCATGGAATCCTAAAGGTCTGGCATTCAGGCATCTCTACGCTACAGCATATCTGACATGGGTAAACCTGTGGTCCTGGCAAACTCTGTTTGGAGTTTGGTCATTGCAAATGTACATCACAAACTCTCCGAGTCCGGCACAATTCACTCTGAACTGAAGCACACAATGCAGCTTATTATTTCCCATCCAAGGGAAATATATATATATATGCTAGGCCTGTTCAGTCCAGCTGTAATTGCAGCCCAGTTCTTGGGGGAGGCTTTCCTGAACTGCCACAACAGTTTGGGCAGGTTGAGAGAGAGAGACTCTGCGGATACGGCAGTGATGGGCATGTGTTTTGTAAGGAGATCAGGTGAGGTTGGTGCATTGATTTCCACCTCTTCCTTACACCTTCCTTGAGCAAAGGAACTAGGTTGCAATTAAACAGTGAGAAGGAAGACCCCAGTAGGCAGAGGAGCCCAGTTCAGCTGGAGAGCAAACCTAATACTTAGCTGCTCAGCTCCTTCAACTTAATCCAATTATTTCTTGCTATACTCTCCGTGGCCAGAGGGAAAGGTTCTTTTCATCTTCAGCCTCTTTGCTACAGTTGCTTCTGACAAAACTTTTGGAAATGCTTCAAGCTTATATATGTGAGAAAGAAAGGAAAAGGGGAGCGATTGCCTCTCCGCCACCTATCCTGAAAGGTGCATTTCCTGCTCTTCCATCATTAGTCCTTAATATTTTATTTTACATTTCAAGCCTTCTGCATTAGGTTAAAAAAACGGGCTCGTTTATTGGAACAGGGCTCCATGGAACTTCTGTTCCCCCTCTATATCCCAACCCCAAAGGACTGAAATAACATCCAAAATGTGAAGCATTATCATTAGAGATAAAAAGATAAAGGGACCTCTGACCATTAGGTCCAGTTGTGTCCGACTCTGGGGTTGCGGCGCTCATCTCGCTTTATTGGCCGAGGGAGCCGGCGTACAGCTTTCAGGTCATGTGGCCTGCATGACTAAGACGCTTCTGATGAACCAGAGCAGCGCACGGAAATGCCGTTTACCTTCCCACTGGAGTGGTACCTATTTATCTACTTGCACTTTGACGTGCTTTCGAACTGTTAGGTTGGCAGGAGCTGGGACCAAACAACAGGAGCTCTCCCTGTTGCGGGGATTCGAACCGCCAACCTTCTGATCGGCAAGTCCTAGGCTCTGTGATTTAACCCACAGTATCACTTGCGTCCCAGTCATTAGAGTTACTGCCATTAATTAACTGTGTTCAGCAGGTTAATTAACCATAGCATTAGTTGATTAACTGTAACATGCCAACTTTAAGACACTGGGCTGTAAGTTAAGGCCATCCTTGATCCCAGTTTCCAGAGCATTGTCTTTGTGTTGCAGTGAAAATCAACAACTAAGAATTTTGTGGCATAGCAGGTGTGGAAAGGACTGAATTGATGGATGATTTTCCAACTCCAAAACCCTGCTAGCTCATGCCACCCAGGAAAAGAGGCAAGGGACTCAGATTTAGTTTCTTTTTCCATTCTAAAGGTTTTTGGACCCCTCAGGGCATGGGTAGGCAAACTAAGGCCCAGGAGGCAGATCGCCTTCTAAATCCAGCCCGCGGACGGTCCGGGAATCAGCGTGTTTTTACATTAGTAGAATGTGTCCTTTTGTTTAAAATGCATCTCTGGGTTAATTGTGGGGCATAGGAATTCATTCATTTCCCCCCTTCCAAAATATAGTCCAGCTCCCCTTTTGGCCCTCATTCAGTTCAAAATATGTTTGCCTGAATTAGTGCTGAGCCTAAATATACCCTTTGTTTTTCAGTGTCCCCATTCAGGAAACCTGGCCCTCACTGTGAATTGGCTTCATTTACAATCGGTGATGCCATCAATTATCCACCCCTGATTGGCTATGGCACATCATGACACCATCCCATTCACTATGTGATCCCTAATTGGCTAGGCTTCCCCATTCAACAGTTCCAGAATGCATTGCCCTCACTGACAGTTGGCTTCATTTGCCTTAGGACACAATTTAGTCAAATCTGTTTGTCTGCCCAGCTTTATGATGTCACCCTATTCACTACAGCTGACTAGGATCGCCTAGGGTACAGCTCCCAAGAAGGAAAGATTGTCAGAGCAACAGCAGATAAGAGAAACAATGGCAGTATACAAAATCAAAATGATGACCAGACTCAGAATTAATTGGTTGGGGGAGGGTATTTCTTCCCTTCCAAACTACTACTTTTATCCCAAAAACTGAAATGAGATAAATGAAATAATTGGTGTAGGGTTCTAGTTCTTTAGAGTAGCTGCTTTCAAACTGTGTACTGAATAAATCTTGGAAACTGACATACTTAGAACATTTAACCCACTCGTTCAGCAACAAGTCCAATCAAATATCAAACAGGACCAGCATATACACAAACCAACTAAAAACAAATATCCATAAAAATCATAACTAACAACAAACATTTAGAGGAGGTGTAACTAAAGGATGAGTCTGGCTAGACTTCCTGAAACAGAAAAGATTTCCGCAGGTGTTTAAAACATTATAGTGAAGGTGGCAGCCTGACAGAAACTTATCAGATATCTGTCAGTGAGAGATCAGTAAAAGTGAACAGGCTGCCTTGAAAGTTAGCCTGCCCACTGACTGTCACCTTTCCCTGCAAGGAAAAGATTGATTCTTTTGAAAAAGAGAGATTTAGATATGGACTGACCTCCCCCCCACCCCACATTTTTATTAGTTTTACATAAAAGTTATACACCACAAACATAACATTTTTTACACATTAAAAAGAAAAGAAAAGGGTTCTTTCAAACTTTGAGACCTCCTTCCTTCCCTCCATGGGTTCCCATTCTAAATTTTATTCCAGAATCTTTTACTGTAATCCAGGGATGTCTAACAAGTCTATTGCGATCAACTGGTAGATCCTCGGGAGGTTTTGGTAGCTCGCGGTTGATCGCTGGGTCCCTTTCCTTAGCATTGGTAAAATAGATTCCTGCCCCGCCCCCTTGCCCCGCCCTCCATTGTTGCATGAGTTTACTCAGTTTCCCCAGTGATCTGTTACGAGTGGCTGTTCCCCTTTCTCGCTTGAACTCAGCTCAGGTTTGAATTCTCAAAAATTGGGGCTTTCCTCCTCCCTAAAAAAAGCTTGGGACCTGAAGCCCCCAAAAGTGGGTAGATCACTGCCAGTTTTTGATTCTGTGAGTAGATTGCAGTCTGGCCACCCCTGCTGTAATTTATCTGTTATATAATCACAGTATCCAAAATCCATGTTACCTTACAAGTGCCACTGTATTCCTGACAATGATTTCAACTGTTTACAGTGATCTCTCAAATATGTTATATAGTTATTCCAGTCTTCCTGATTTCCGATCTTTCCCATCAGTCTTGCCATTTCTGCATATTCCATCAGCTTGGTCTAACATAGACAGACCTCCTGGACTAATTTGCCAATTGGAACTTCAAGCCCTACGTTGGGCAAAAGATTCCTGCATTGCAGGGGATTGGACCAGACGACTCCTTTCCAACTCTGCAGTTCTATGATTCTATTAATGTTCTGATGTAGGTCTGGTGGAAAGGACATAGCTCAGTAGCACAGCGTCTACCTAGCATACAGAAGGCCACAGGTTCAACCCCAGCATCTCCAGGTGGGACTGTGAATGTCCCTTGTCTAAAAATCCCAGAGAGCTTCTGTCAGTCAGTGTCATCTCTCTTTGGCAATCACTTGTAGCAGAGTAAGATTGTCTTCCGTAAACACAGTTTTAACCATGAGTCCGTAAGTGACTGTGGAGGCCAATTCTGGATCCACACGTCCTTCCACAGTGGGGCCATTGGTTTCCGGGCAGGAGTTGATCATGACGTGGATTTGCCAAGCATGACTTCCTCTTAGCACATTTCTCCCTTGCATCCTGAGTTTGAGTGTCTTCAAAGCCCATGACACCTTTGGTAAAAGCTGTTCTCCAACTGGAGCCCTCGCAGGAAAATGTTTCCCAATTGTTGGTGTTTATACTACATTTTTTTAGATTTCCCTTGAGAGATTTGCCTTTAAATCTCTTTTGTTGACCACCAGCATTACGCTTTCCATTTTCAATTTCGGAATAGAGTAGTTGCTTTGGAAGACAATAATCAGGCATCCGCACAACATGACCAGTCCAACGAAGTTGATGTTGAAGAATCATTGCTTTGACACTGGTGATCTTTGCTTCTTCCAGTACACTGGTATTAGTTCGCCTATCTTCCCAAATGATGTGTACAATTTTTAGGGGACACCGTTGATGGAATCTTTTGAGGAGTTGTCAGTTGTCAGTAGGCAATACTGAGTTAGGTGGACCAATGGTCGGGTGTATAAGGCAAATTCCTGTGTCCCTGGGAGACCAGCGTTCGAATCCCCATTCACCCATAAAGTTTTTGGGATGAGCTCTACCTCTCAGCATAACCTACCTCACAGAAGAAGTGTGCATGCACATGAAAGCTCATACCAAGAACTAACTTAGTTGGTCTTTAAGGTGCTACTGGAAGGAATTTTTTATTTTGACTACCTCACAGAGTTGTTGAGAGGGTTGGGGGGCACCATGTATGCCATGTTGAGTATTAATAAATGATACTTTTGAAAGCGATACATTCTGGAAACAACTTAATTTGTCCGTCTCTGCTCAAAAACTCCTCCCAGAATTCCTTGCACCACATGCAGGGATTTCGTGATCCAGCCTACGGCAGTTTCTCAGCAGGAACTTCCATCAATGTGGAAAGGGTTGTCAGAAGCTATGGAGCTTGAAAACCACTCCTTTTTGGAGGAAGAAATGGCTCAGCGGTGTGTTACTTAATTCCTGCAGCTTCAAGAAGACCAGGTGAAAGGAGCTCACATTGGAAGTTGTTGCAATCTGACAGTGATTTTTATTCCCAAACTGTCAATTTGTCTGGTGAGAATCCTGGAAGCCTCAGCATGTCATAGTAAATTATGATTTAGGGGAAGTTCCAGCTCTGACATATGTTGTAGCTGTGCCCTCTGGAGAAAGGCTGCTGTCTTACTTAATCATACCTGAGGTGGGTCAGGCAAACCAATCGGTTTTTCCCCTCCCTTTTTTTTGGCCCGCTGAACACAAATCATTCCCCAACAACGAGGCAAGCTCCTGTCTGGATTGTTTCACAGAGGTGTCTGAAGTTTATTTACTCTTGTGATTTAGCAGCTGCCTGTGGAGAAGCTTTTGAGCAAGACTCGTGATAACACCTTTCCCTTTCATGCTCAAGAACTAGGAAGGAACAACACCTCCCCTTAAACACCCCTTTGATACAGACATTTCAATGGCTTGAAAATATCATACCCTCCAACATTTCTCTGATGAAAATAGGGATGTCCTGGTGGCGCTGTGGATTAAACCACAGAGCCTAGGACTTGCCGATCAGAAGGTCGGCAGTTTGAATCCCTGTGATGGGGTGAGCGCCCATTGCTCGGTCCCTGCTCCTGCCAACCTAGCAGTTCAAAAGCACATCAAAGTGCAAGTAGATAAATATGTACTGCTCCGGTGGGAAGGTAAACGGCATTTCCGTGCGCTGCTCTGGTTTGCCAGAAGTGGCTTAGTCATGCTGGCCACATGACCCAGAAGCTGTACGCTGGCTCCCTTGGCCAATAAAGCGAGATGAGCGCTGCAACCCCAGAGTCGTCCGCAACTGGACCTAATGGTCAGGGGTCCCTTTACCTTTAAGGAAAAGCGGGACATTCCGGGATCAAATCAGAAAACAGGACGGCTTCTGTAAATCCAGGACTATCGCTAGAAAATACGTGAGCACACTTGGGGAGACTGAGATATATTTTTGTATGCCTTGAGCATTTACCTGCAGAAAGTAGTTCCCCTCCAGACATGATTCTTACTGTACATTCATGATGATTTTGCTCATTTTGCTATTGGGGCAGTCACACATAATCACGCTTTCAAAATGCCCTCCGCTCAGTCACATGCATCCTCGACCATGGCATAGCAATAGACCAGGCTGATGAGTGGCAATGAGAAGAAATTTGAAATTTCCCACAGTGCCCCAGAGCGCAGTACTTCAAGCACCCTAGAGCACTGAAGGGAATTGAACATGGCAGCTGCTTGGCGCCAAGTCCAGGGATGGCTGAATGGTATCAGTTAAAAGAGCATTGCTTCCATACTGTCCAATATTCCTCAGATGAAAATAGGGACATTTCTCACTCCCCACTAATTGACTCTCCCCCACTTTTGTCCCCCTTCCCCTGTAGAGAAGAAAGAAGAAAGGTAAGAGCTACTAACACCATACAGACGGGACAAAGCGCACACACAGTCCACCGTCCTGAGAAAATCCCTTAATCCCAATTTTATTCTATTCTTTGGTAGATTTAAGAAACACACACATATCAATAAATAAATTTTCGAAGGGGGCAAGATTAGATGCAGATGTGCAAAGCATGTTTGTTTGTTTGTTTTTTAAAAAATCAAGACTCCTTCTGGTCTGCTCCACTCTTCCTTTCTTCCTGCCCAGGGCAGCCCTACCCTCTGCCAGTCCATCAGAGCCGATGTGTCATGTGAGTCATGCAGAAACTCCTCCTCCTCCTCCTCACCCACTCTTCAGCAGCCACTACAAGTTGTTGGAGAGGCAATGGAGAGGCAATGGGATTCCCAGGCTTCAGGGAATCGGCTTTCTCCCCCATGGCAGTAAACAAAAGATCAAACAAAAGGAACGTCTTACCAGTTAGAATCTTTAATGATCACAGTAAGAGACAAAAGCACACACCTCCCTAGAAATGGTACGGTGCTCCCTGTTAAGGCTCACTCCTCCGTCCATTCCTATTAATTTACATCACTCCTACGTCCCGTAACCTGAGTTTGTACCCTCTGTGCTTTCTGTTCTAACACTTTGTGAGCTCTCCATGTCCTTGGAGAAGGGGGGGTGAATGCTGTCCAGAGACTGTGAATCTGTTAACTCTCTCTCTTCCAGTGTTTCTTCTGCTAGCTGTTCCCCATCCAGTATTTCCCAGCTTCTGCTTTCTGAACTATGCCCCTCTGCAAGCCACTGTTCCAAATCTATACTGTTCTCCTGTTCCTGGGAAGATTCAGAATCCCCACCATTCCTCCTCAGTCCAGCCCTCCTCAGCACAGTCCCTGACAGGGATGCTCCCTCACAACAGCCCTGAGCTCAGTGGTGGCAGCACTGATGTAGGAAATAGGAACATCAAATCAGGATCAAATCAGAAGCTTTCATAATTCCTGGATGTCCCTTGAAAATCGAGGGTATGAGATTAAATTGGCCTAATTGCAGATCTTTGGTAATCATTCTGATTTCTAATTGTAAATCATTGGGTAAATCATTGGGTAAATCTTGGGTAAATTATTCTGATTTCTAATTGTGAGTTTAGAAGTCTACTGTAACTTTGCAGCAAATATGAAGTTGTCGGTGGGGTTGCTTCAGAAAGCAAAAACAATGAATACCCACCCATGGCTGAGATTATACAGCAAGGCAGAGTACGACATTTGCAGAATGGAGTCAAATTCTGCAGTGCTGCAAAACTCTCCTAGAATGACTCCTATGTAGTTAAAAGCATCTGTGGAAACAGTGAAGGCTGAGAAAGGGGTGGAGGAAAATCAAATGAGCACATCCTTCACAGGAAATTGAAAAGCCACAAGCAAATTGCAGATTGGAGCTGTACCAAAGATACGGACATATGCTTGCATTAGCCCTGAATGTATTAGCCTTGAATTTTACCCTCCCAAATGCAATTCGGAAGGAATATTAAAATCACCCAACACCCAAAGTTCTCCCTTTGCATGCCAAAGTCTGCCTTTCTGCTCAGTGTGGTGGTGGCGGCAGCACCAGTGAATGTGTGGATCCGTGGATCACAATTCAGCTGGCAAAGTGGACTCTGGTCAAGGGATGAGGAATTTGTGGCCTTCCAGAAGTGGTGGGCTTTAGGTGGCACCCTGTTTTGGTACCCCTGCAGCATAGTGCCCATCATCCTTGACTGTTGGCCATGCTGACTGGGGCTTCTGGAAGTTGTTCTCCCACATTAACTGTGATGGCCTAGGACTTGGGCTCAGACTTGGAACCAGAGGAGACTCCATCCACACCAGATCCTTTGCCTCAGGCATCATCTGAACCTAGTCTGGGGCCTGATTCTGAAGAGCCCCAGTCTGCACAGGTTCCCCTGCAGTAAGCACCAGCTGGGCCGAGTCAGGGGCCTGATCCTGCCCTGGCTTCAGATGCGGGGATGACCTCGTTGCCTCCAGCTGGGCCATCACTTACAGCTGCTCCACTACCAGTTGGGTCAGGAGAGGCGGAGGCGGCCTCTGGGTCTAGTAACCCACCGACGTCTCCCGAGCTGCAGAGACTAAGGTCTGAGAAAAGGAGAGACCTGAGTACTCGCAGGAGGAGAGCTTGCCTTCGGGCGAGACAGGGAGGTGAGTCGCTGGGGGATCAGGACCGGCTGTTACCCCGACAAAGATAAAAGGCTGTTGGACCCTGCCCCAGGTTGTGGGAGCAACATTGCTGCTTGCTGGAACCTGCCTGAGACCCTGTGCCTGACCTTTACCTGGTTTCCTGCCTCATGTCCTGCCTTGGCCCTGTCAGACTGACAGTCCCTTGGATTTGGGACTGGACCTGGACCGCAATGCTTGGGTTAATACCTGGGCCCAGCACATTAACAGGGGCACTGCAGTTTTTTGCCCATTCATGCTTTAAGCCATGGAAGCACCTGTCGTCATCAAATGTGTCCCTCTTCAAGGTGGTGCAGGACTTTTTGTCCTGCTTTCCCATGAAATGTAAATGATCTTATTTTTTAAGCAGCTTTATCTGCAAGTCAGTTCTCCTTGGTCAACTGGAATCCCTCAAACAGGCTTATTGAATTGTGCGAATGTTTCCCTGTAGACCCTCAAACATGCTTTGCTGTCCTTCGGATGCTCCAGCAGTTGCAATTACAGTGGCACCTCAGGTTAAGAACTTAATTTGTGCTGGAGGTCCATTCCTAACCTGAAACTGTTCTTAACCTGAGACACCACTTTAGCTAATGGGGCCTCCTGCTGCCGCTGCGCCGCCACTGCACGATTTCTGTTCTCATCCTGAAGCAAAGTTCTTAACACCAGGTACTATTTCTGGGTTAGCAGAGTCTGTAACCTGAAGCGTCTGTAACCTGAGGTACCACTGTAGATTCTACATAGCCTCTTTGATTCCTTGCTTGTTCCATCTGCATATTGGCTACCCATTCGCCACAATTTCAAAGGGATAATTTTGATCACCCAAGTTCATAACAGGCTTAACCACTTTTCTAACACCCCCCCATTTTTTTTTAGTTAAATCATCCCTCATAGGTTTCTAAAAACACGATAGCTATTGCGAGGGGAGGGGGACTTCACAAAAGTGAAGAGAGCTGGGCCCGTCTGTCCATTATAATTCAAAAGTTTACTCCAGATCAAAGTATTCATGAAAGAACTGCTGTCCTCTTAAAGAGTGTGTAGTTGCTGTGATTCTCAATATTTACAATTCCTTAGCACACAATTTGGCTTTATGCCACAGCTCAGCCCTTGAATAGAGGAAGAAACTTCCCTTTAAAAAAGTGACAATGTCTCTGTTAAAGAAAACGAGAGTTTTCAATCATATACAGCCAAAGAGGTGCAGGAAAACACAATTCCACATTTATTTTGGGGAACATTGTGAAACGTTTGTGAGCTTGTTGAATTTGATCTTTGCTGTGAGGATACAATGGGGAGGGAGAGAATCATGAAGGCCACCTTGAGCTCGTTGGAGGAAAAGTAGGATTATTATTATTATTAAAAAAACTTATTAGACAGTTGTTGCCTTAAAGGTCTCCAAGCAGCTTATGTTTAAAAGAAAAAGTCATATAAAATGTTGAGATTTTCATACAACACACCAAAAATTCAGGGTACCCATAAAGACTGTAGGATGTTTTGGCAGTAAATAGAAATGTAACCATGCAACGAATAAAAGGAGAGTCCATTCTTTCAAGCTCTAAAGTTGGAATCTGCTCAGGCCACAGAAACAGCAAGGTACAGCTCTGAAGCCATTGTCTCAGGGGCACCCGGCTCTATGCAGTATAATGATAAGACTGCATGATGAAAAAACACGGAAGCCTGTAATAAACATATCATGTGCTGCAGAATAAAGAGAAACCCAGGGCTTCATTATGACTGAAGGTGAGTTTGTACCAGCAGAGATGCAGAAGCAAACGCCGGGTTTCTATGCCCCTTATCGCTAATCTCACAAAGCCTCTGAATTTGTGCCGTTAGAATAAAATAGCACCATACTGAAATAGTTATTTAATCAGATGTATGGTTCCTCCTGTTTCACAGGAAAACAGAACAAGGCAATGTGCAGGTTTGAGTCATTAATCTCATGAGCCCAAAGAGGTTTTATGAGACCTGGTGTCAGTGAGACATCTCCAAAAGGGCTCTGTTCTGATTATTGTGGTTCTTCCGCTTTATCCGAAATTAAAGGAAATGTGGTTTGTTTAGGTTGAAAGAGTGGCAGAGGGCTGGTACGCAGCTTTTTAGGTGGTGCTGCAGGCCTGTATAAATCCGACAGTCTCTCCATTCCTGCTCATTAGAAACTACTTTGAAACAGCTCTTGCCATTTTCTGTTTCGCTCCGGAAAATGATTTTCCAAAAGGGTGACAAATTTCTTTGCTCTTTTTCTGTTGACCTGCTGAAAAATGGGCAGATCCTTTTTATTATTATTTAAAAAGTGGCGCCTCTCAGTAACATTCAGGTTGTGAAATAATGCCCCACCTCTTCCAGCTGTGAAGGTGACAGGTCCCAATTAAAATTATTTTTGAAATGGCTCAATGGTATAAAAGTTTGTATTCACAGCGCTGACTCTATGATATATCCTAGGGAACCTTATGCAGTTTGCATAAAATTCTGGGTGGAGGCATTGGTCAGCCGTTCCATTTCTGGGTTTTAAAGCTTTTAAAACTTCTTCCTTAACTTAAAAAACGAACACTGCTTCCTTGTAATTAGAGATGGACAAACTTTCCAAAGTTCCCCTTGAATGAAATTATGCAAGCCAGTGATGACTGGTGACATTTGGAACTCATAAAGCAGAAAGTAGGGAGGTCAACAGTAGGGGGAGCCAGAGACAATGACAGGCGGAGCCAACTCATTCTAATTTTGCCCCCATCCTCCTCCCTGCTGAATTTTACAAGAGCAACATTGAGACTAAGGAGGATGAAGCTGAGCAGCAGTCTGATTAAGGGCGTGGTGTGGGAAGTAATCCATTGGTGCAGTCAAATGCAACATTCCTTGTTTCCCTAGAGTGGGCACAGACAGGGGGACATCCAGTCAGTGTAACTTCCTGTTCCACTGGTCTGGAGCATCCTCCCCCTGAATGTGACCTGGGCGATGGGTATAGCTCTGGCTGACTCCACAAAAGAACTGAGTCACACAGCCATTTTCTCAGTTGCAGTTCGTCTTGATTTCTGTCTTAATTCTTGCTGTCTTGTCACTGCTCTCCTGCAGCCATTTTGTATTCGCAATGTAATTTTGCTGTCTGCTGGCTCTCGGCCAGCAGCACATGAGTCCAGTCTCCATATGAGTGTTAGTTTCTGTTCTTATCACTGAGCAGCTGCGTGGAGTCACAGGACTCTGTTTACATTCCAGAGACAGTCCAAACTCTTGGAAGTCTCATGGGAGGGGAGACGGGATGTGACGTTAGTGGTTTCCTGTTTTCTTTGTTCCTTTGTTCAGTTGCTCTCTGCTTTCATAGAGAGCAGATGTCTTTTCTGTTCTGCGTAGTTTAGAAATAAAATTCTTTACAATGTAGCCAAACCTCTCGTCTCTCCCTGTGCTGGGAACCCTGCTGGATAGAATGTGCTTGAGGCCTTGTCAAAGGCTCAGGTTATTAAACACGTCGGAGGTGATTTCAAAGGCTCGGCTCGGAGGAAGATGAGGCCCTATCGGCTTGGCCAAGTGGAGTTCCGACAATGAGATCAACTCACACTTTTGTTTATGTAACTATTAAGTACAGCCTGCCTTTCAGGAATCAAATCGTGAACTGAAATGTGAGTAAACTTTTTGTTACTTTACTCACAAAGACTCTTTTAAGGAGGATTAAAGGGGACACCAGGAAATAATCTTAACGAAGAGAGTCAAAGTAATCTGCAAACTAGCTTCCAGCTATATTGAGGGGAATTTGCTTTGCTACATCACTCACTAGTGTGAGTGAAAGGAAGGATAATACTTATTCAATATATCCTTTCCTACAATCCTTAACATTCCCACAGGTGGGGCAGTGAGCCATTTGACCTTATGGACCTGGCTCCATTGATGCAAGCTCATCTGGAAAAGATCAGGAAACCTCTAGTAATCTTTCTGAACCATCTGAGGGCTTGACAAAATGCCCCCCCAGCTCTGGGAAAACCAGACCCTCTTTTGAGCCATCCATATTTCTAGCTGGAGTTGATGGGTGTTGGAGTCAGGTTTGAGGCTTAGTGGTTGAGGATGATGGGAACTGGAGTCCATCACCATTTAGAAGCCCCCAGGTTGCCCAACCTTACACAATGTCAGAGCTGCAGTACATCTGGCATCATCTTCTTCACAAAATCTCTCTTGCTACTCCTAAGTTTTATTTGTTCACCACTGGATTCTTTAAACAGAATTAGAAATAAGCAGTTTTCTACCCGCAAAGAATGTTGCATCTCACTTTTTTTTTTACAGCCTCCATAAAAAGGGATGGATGAAGATAACACAAACAGTGCAGTTAAATTTAATGACAAGAAAAGCCAGTACTATCCTGAACGCATCTTGAGCAGAATAACTGAATATAGTGTTCTCAGGTGAGCTTCTTTCCTGCTATAACCTGCTAGTGGAAGAAGCAATTCATTAGCATCTGTGAGGCATCGTGCAGTTGAGATTATACATGGTAAAAAATAATAATAATAACATGGCTCTCAATTGTTCATTATTTCAGCTGCTTCTTTTTTAATAAAAAGAAAAGAAATAGGAGAGGAGAACGAGATTGACAAAGTTCCCTGCTGAATTGTAAAAAGAAGTGCTACTTCAGCTTGAAACTTTGGAAGACTCCCTGCATATAAAATGGTGTCACACACACACAAAACATCCTCACAAATTGTGGGAAAACTTTGATCTATCACCTAATCCGTTTTGTGTAAATTGTGTGCTTGCTTGCAACGTTCTTAGCAGAAAGGATGAATTCCTGCTGACAGAATGGATTATTTACTGTGTCAGCTGCAAGCCCCGTTAAACTAACCTGCTTGGATGTGTCAGCCCCCCACATCCCAAGGGGGCAGTCAGGTTCCTGGACTCAGAAGAGCTTGCTGTCTGTCCAAGAAGGCACATAGTACATCTCTCCCCCAGGCCAGAAATGAGTTCTAGTGATCAGAGGGGAAAGTTTTCCATCAGAGACTAGGTGGCCACCAATCAGGGATGCTGCAGTAGTGGATTTCCTGAATCAGCATGGGATTGAATTAGATGATCAACATAGGAGCATAGGAAGCTGTCACATACTAAGTCCAAACCATTGGTCCATTTTGTCTGCCCTGACTGGCAGCAGCTATCCAAGGGTTAAGACGGTGGACCTTCTTAATCCCACCTGGAGATGCCAGAGATTCAACCTGGGATCTTCTGCTGCAGCCCATCCAACTCCCGTGATGCCTGATCCCTGACCGTGCTTGTTGGGACTGATGGGAGTAAGAGGGGTAAGGTAGAATAGAAGGGACTGAGTGGGTGGGACTTTATCTGGAAGCAATGCCATTATCTAAGAGAGATTGCATTCCTTCGTCTCTCTCTCTCTCTCTCTCTCTCTCTCTCTCTCTCTCTCTGAATATTGAAGAAACTACAGTGGTACCTCTGGTTACGAACTTAATTCATTCCGGAGGTCCATTCTTAACCTGAAACCGTTCTTAACCCGAGGTACCACTTTAGCTAATGGTTCTGTTATGCTGCCCCACTCTGGGCCCCAGGGTCCAATTTAACATCGTTGGGGACATTGCAGAATCAGTTTCTCCGTCGCCTCCTGAAACTCCCCATGTGTGTGAGCAACGCAGCCATACGTCTGGAGTTAAGGATTGCATCATTGGAGACTGTCATCTGGAAGCGAGTCTTTGGTTATTGGCTGTCCAGCTGGCATAGGCTTCCCGACCATTACCTTTTTCAGTGCCTCTGGCGGGACGACTTTGTCAATCCGTGGGTAGGAAAAATCCATGCCAAACTTCTGAGCATCGGAATTTCCCCAGCGGACTCTTTAAAGATGAACTTACGCTCAGCTAAAAGCCTCATTGAGCAAAGATTAGCAGACATTGAAAATCATCACAACCTCGCTGGGGGTGGGGGTGTCTGCTCCCCCAGGTATCACGGAATAACCCCACCACTTGGCCTCCTATCATACATGTCATCTCTTTCATCTGTACCACACCGACTTGCATTTATTCGTGCAAGGTTCAATGTCCTTCCATCGAACCTGCTGAGCCACAGATTTTCCAAGGGTTTGGTGCCTCCGCTATGCGTGTGTGATGGGAAAACTGTTGATTCTCTTTCACACATAATGTTCAGCTGTCCCCTACATAGCATAGCCAGGACTAAATTCCTGGGTCCTGCTTTACTGCGCTTGGTTGGCAGGCCTGTTGAGTCACACGCCGCACTGCTTTTGCAGGATACAGATCCTTCTGTAACTCTGCAGGTGGCGAGATTCCTGAACGCGGTTATCTCACACACAAAAACAACCAAAAAACAACAACAACACCAAAACTAATCGGACAGTTACGATGAGAGTGCATGTCGGATCTCGTCTTCAGTTTTTCCTTTTTCTGGGATCCGTCCCTTGGAGCTCTCCGGGCCCCAAACTGTTATCTGGCTCTGCTCAATGACCCACCCTAGTACCGTGGTGTTCACCTTCTGGTGCCGAATATATCGGTCTTTATGCCTCTGTGCTTTTATGTTTGTACATATTTTATGGGCTAATAGCCGTAAATAAATAAATAAATAAATAAAATAGCTAATGGTATGGGAATGTTTATATAATTTAGCAGAGTTTAAACAATCCCGTTTGAGTTTATGCAGTGACAAGCAGGTTGCTAACTCGTTTGAGTCCTATCAATAAAATTATAACTTCCTGGTTGATAATCCCTTTCTGTCCCTCTTAAAGAAAACACAAATGAATCTGAATCATATTAACATAAACTACTTTACTATCATGGGATGTGGGTGGTGCTGTGGTCTAAACCACAGAGCCTAGGACTTGCCGATCAGAATGTCAGTGTTTCAAATCCCTGTGACGGGGTGAGCTCCCATTGCTCGGTCCCAGCTCCTGCCAACCTAGCAGATCGAAAGCATGTCAAAGTGCAAGTAGATAAATAGGTACCGCTCCAGCGGGAAGGTAATCGGCGTTTCCGTGCGCTGCTCTGGTTCGTCAGAAGCGGTTTATTCATGCTGGCCACATCACCCGGAAGCTGTCTGCAGACAAACGCTGGCTCCCTCAGCCTGCGAAGCGAGATGAGCGCCGCAACCCCAGAGTCGTTCGCGACTGGACTTAATGGTCAGGGGTCCCTTTACTTTTACCTTTACTTTACTATCAGATTCATTCAGGTTTACAGAGTTGTTCCTGGAGGCAGGCTTAGGTTACATGACAGATAAAACTATATACTAGATAGTAGTGAGTCATGAGAAGACTGCATCCGAGCAGTTACCAGTTAACACTCCTTGCAGCAACCGACCAACCAACTGACAAAACTGCCTGCCACATAGAGGCAGTTAGTCCTCTTGGAAGGTTGGACTTGACTGACAGCTTTATATCCCACAAATGGGGCCTTCTGCTGCCGCCGCACCACTGGAACGCGGTTTCTGTTCTCATCCTTAGGTAAAGTTCTTAACCGGAGGTACTACTTCCGGGTTAGCGGAGTCTGTAAACCGGTGTGTTTGTAACACAAGGCACCATTGTACATAGTAAGATCTCTTCTTTTTTTCCTGCTTCTTGGCATCCCACCAGGGGAGGGCTAGGATTCCCTGAAGCCTTGTGTGATGGCCTGGGACTCAGGGTCGGACTCGGAGTCAGAGGAGTCTCAGTCTGCACCGGATCCTTTGCCTCAGGCATCATCTGAACCTACTGTGGGGCCTGATCCTGAAGAGCCCCAGTCTGCACAGGTTCCCCTGCAACAAGCACCAGCTGGGCCGAGTCAGGGGCCTGATCCTGCCCTGGCTCCAGATGCGGGGATTACCTAGTTGCCTCCAGCTGGGCCATCACGTACAGCTGCTCCCCTACCAGTTGGGTTAGGAGAGGCTGAGGTGGCCCCTGGGTCTAGTAACCCACTGACATCTCCCGAGCTGCAGAGACTGAGGTCTGAGAGAAGGTAAGACCTGAGTACTTGCAGGAGGAGTGCTCGCCTTTGGGCGAGACAGGGAGGTGAGTCACTGGGACATCAGGACCGGCCGTTACCCGACAGAGATAAAAGGCTGCCAGACCCTGCCCCAGGTTGTGGGAGCACCATTGCTGTTTGCCAGAACCTACCTGTGATCCTGTGCCTGACCTTACCTGGTTTCCTGCCTGAGTCCTGCCTTGGCCCTGTTGGACTGACTCCTCGTAGAACCTTTGGATTTGGGACTGGACCTGGACCGTGTTACTCGGGTTACCCCCGGGCCCAGCACACCTTGGCAGGCATGCAGTCAGGGCCAGCCCACCCAAGAGGCAAGGTGAGGCAATGACCTTGGGTGGCAGGATTCACAAAGCAGCATCCCCGGTGCTGCTGCTGCTACAATGGCAGCCATGGCTCCAGCACACTTCTCAGCAATCCCTCCTCCTAATGGTTGGTAGGAAGCCCTGCTTATCTCCTTCCAGCCCTAGGGAGGAAATGGAGGAGTCTGGGCTCTCCTGGGCTCTACCTGGCCAGATTGAGAGTGGGCCCCTCCTCACCTGCCTTCGAGTCCCACTTCAACCATCAAGTAAGGTTGATTTGATTCGACCAGAATGCAGCCTGGTCTACAACTGCAGCAGATCTCGAGCTTTATCACCTCGCTGCCCTCGTGTCACAGGCAAAGTACCAACAACTGTATCGCTAGTTTAGATATATATGTTCGGAATGGGATTTTGCCAAGGCAAGCATATAAAAATGGAAAATCCATTCTGAAGGGCTTCCCGTTGCTTTTCCCTAAACGGCCGAAATGGCAGAAACAAGCAAAATGTTCAGGAGAGTTATCATTGGAAATGCAATGCAATGAGGCACTTTGTGCTGCAGAATGCAGACTTCGGACCTTGATTGATAGGAGTTTCCTGGCTATTAAGCGCTGATTTGCAGGATGGGATATTTCTCAGGAAAGGAGAATGTATTGCCACAGATGATTATATAGGCACGCAGCAATTAAGAATGTACCAAATCATTTGCTAGCAACTCAGGGGCAAGGACAACAGGGCTGCAGGCCCATCTAAAAAGCTGCAAAAGTAGCTGACCAAACCTCTCTGCATTGAAGATGGGTGCCTCAATGACTACTTCATGGCCTACATATATACGTATACATATATATGTACACCAGGGATGCACATTTCTGTTTTGTCCTTCATCTCTGCCCACAGAGAGTGATCAGGCTAGGAAGGGGGATCTTCTTAGCTTAGCCTTCTCCCTGATGTGCTAGTTGTCTACATGCAGGAAGTCCTTACACAAAAAGCATTCAGAATTACAATTTCATACTGTAAAGATCCTAGCTCTTCCTTCTTACAGTGTGTAAACTCCAATCAACCTATGTGAGATAAAAAAGCCACACTTTACATGTTTGAATTCTCTTTTGTGCATGGGCCCTGCCTGCAGAAAGCTAGCTGTTCAAGGAGAAGGAGTTTATTCATCCCAGCTCTCACCATGACATGCTAGCTGTTCAAAGAGACAGGGCATTTTTACACTGGGGAAGCTTTCAAACATGTAGTCTCCTGCCTGCATTCAGAAGCCCAATAAGCTTATTCCATATGTTTTTATTAAGGGTCATGAACATAAAAAAAAAATACACACCAGTTCACTCACTGTGTTGAACTTTTGAAATTCTGACGGTAAGAACTGTTTGACAGTGGAACGGTCTCCCTGTCCTTCCTTGGAAGCTTTTAAGCAGAAATTGGATGGCTGTCTGTCATGAATGCTTTAGTTGAGATGTCTGCATTGCAGGGGGTTGGACTAGATGACCATTGGGTTCCTTCCAACTCTACAATTCTGTGATTCTATACATATAACAAATGGATGTTTGTTATATAGGTAAAGGTAAAGGGACCCCTGACCATCAGGTCCAGTCATGACTGACTCTGGGGTTGCGGCGCTCATCTCGCTTTATTGGCTGAAGGAGCCGGTGTACAGCTTCCGGGTCATGTGGCCAGCATGACTAAGCCGCTTCTGGCGAACCAGAGCAGCGCACGGAAACGCCGTTTACCTTCCCACTGGAGCAGTACCTATTTATCTACTTGTACTTTTGACGTGCTTTTGAACTGCTAGGTTGGCAGGAGCAGGGACCGAGCAACGGGAGCTCACCCCATCGCGGGGATTCGAACTGCCGACCTTCTGATCGGCAAGCCCTAGGCTCTGTGGGTTTAACCCACAGTGCCACCCACATCCCATGTTTGTTATATACAGACCTTGTATTTAAATATGCAGATCTGAACTCTTAAGGTTGGAAAACTTAGAAACGAAGCGTAACTGAACTGGACAGCGACACCCATCCCTATGTGTAAGTCAGGCTTACTGTGTCCCTACCAGATCAACTTCCTAGCAACGCATGTCTCCGTTGTAACAAATTGTCCTATTGTCCAAAGTTTGCAGGCAGAGCAGCTGCTCATTAATGGAACTAGCCTTCAAGGGTTCCCACGGAGAAGGCAGAGGCTTTGATGGCTGCATACAAGGATGCTTCCCATCTCGAAATGCCTCTTTGAAAAAAATAGACAGGGAGGGTTCCCTGCCCCCCCCCTACTCTGCTGAAGGAACCTCTCAGGGAAATTGGCAGGTAGTTCTTTTTGAAGGGGAAAGGAGGGAAGGCTACACCTCCCAATGTATATTTATCTTGCTGTGACGTGACATCTCATTATCGTCTCCACCACTATGCTCTGCACTTGAGTGGACACCCTTCTTGGTGATGAATGCTGATTGTCTCGAAGAAGGTTGCAGTTTCAAGCTGGGCTTGCTTGGTTCAGCGAAACACCCTTTGCATTTTCCATCTGGAAAGCAACACACGGGACCCTCTGCGGAGCAGCGTGAATAAACTAACGGTGAAACGTAACATGAGAGCCAAAGACTCAGGGACAGAATGAGAGCACTCTTGAGCCCGTGGCCAAATGCACCGTGCTTCCAGGTGGTCTGAGCATTCGTCCTAACTCGTTTCCAAGGAGGCGAAAAAATGTTGGCTATTTGGTGAGCATTCATGCTGCCTCATTTGCGGGGAAGATGGAGGGCGTTGCATCAAAGCAAATGTTCTCCTTCCAGTGTGTTTCCCCCATCACTTTCCTTCTCTCTCTCTCTCTCTCTCTCTCTCTCACACACACACACACACACACACACACACACACAATCTTTGAAGGAAGAGGGTTTCTTGTGCAAGAGTTCCCATGCAGCTGCTGTTGTGCAACCTCAACTTGCCAGAATGTGAATGAATATGAAAACAGTGACACTTTGAAACTGCACACCACTCCATCCTCAATCCCTGCAAGCAGGAAACATTGTCGTAGTGCAAGGATGCGTTCCAGCTAGCTTGTCAGGTGTGCGTGCAGGAGCCAGGCCCTGTGACCAATAGGACTCTGCAGGACTGGGGCCTTCCTAAGTTTGTTCTGAAGAGGCAAGGTGTGGCCGCACAGGTGAGGCCGATTGGTAACTCACAGCACCTGGTGGCAAGAGCTGGGAAGGGATATAAGGTCAGCATTTTGCCTTTGGCTCTTGGCCACAGCAACACATTCCCTGCCTTGCTGCATTTGACTCTTGATTCTTGATCCTCGGACCCTTGACTTATTGACTCCTTGTTTCCTGACCCTCAGACCCTTGGCTTCTTGACTCCTGGCTCTCTGACCCTCGGACTCTTGGCTTTCTGACTCCTGGCTTCTGGACTCCCGTTTGCAGAATATCTCCTCTCAAATTTAATTAAATTGTGAAGCTGAGGCTCTAATACTTTGGCCACCTCATGAGAAGAGAAGACTCCCTGGAAAAGACCCTGATGTTGGGAAAGATGTAGGGCACAAGGAGAAAGGGACGACAGAGGATGAGATGGTTGGACAGTGTTCTCGAAGCTACCAGCATGAGTTTGACCAAACTGCGGGAGACAGTGGAAGACAGGAGTGCCTGGCGTGCTCTGGTCCATGGGGGTCACGAAGACTCGGACACGACTACATGACTAAACAACAACAAACCTTCTCAGGACCTGAGTGTTTGCATCAAAGCACAGCTCCTCAGGTTCAGGAAGGCTGTAGCTATTAATCTATTCTTAAACCACTCATGGATTTTGCATGCCCAGCAAATGCATGCACAGCATCGATTTTGCTCATGTTCACCTATTGCTGTGGACATGTTTGCTTTTCAGTCTCATTTCTCAGCCTGCAATGCTTGACAAGTGAAAGATGCTATATGCCTCGGAATTTAGTGGGCCAAATTCTTCTTCTTGCTGTCCCAGGGAAAAGGCAAGCATACGATAAGCAGAACAAGACCTCCAGACATAAAAATGAGTCACAAAATTAGCACAGGGCTGCCATTCTGTTTTTTCCCTTCCTCAAACTCGCAGGAATCCTGCCATTTCAAAACTCACTGTTAACTACTGAACTCTTCTTATGAACAGCACTAATTCATGCTGTCTCTACTGCGAAACAGTAAATTAAAAACCGAGTCAAATAAGGCTTTCTAACGGGCTTAATTGGTTATTGGATTCAGCTGAAAGCATAGGAAGAAGCGGCTCGCTCGCTAGGAAGAAGCTGACATAAATTACAAACCCTCCAGAGCTCAGGAGAGAGAGATCATTAGGGGAAGTGTGTGGAGGGGTGTAGCAGATAAGGAAATGTTCGTGTCAGGAAGACCTAAGACTGGAATCCAGGAAGGTTGCTGTAATAACCTTCTCTGTTTATAAAAGCTAAATGTCAGCATTCCAAGCTGCTCTCATGGCATCCCATCATCCTCTAGCATAGTGCTCTCCAGGTCAGTGGCATAGCATGGTTTGCCAGAGCCCGTGGCCATGTGAGGTGGGGGGTCTGCTGGATCCTAACCCACTCTTCTTGGTGGATTGTGGTATAGTATTGATCCCTAAGAGGCTGAACTGACGACAGGGATATGCTGATGGAGGGGTTGAGCTATGTGGACAGATGCTGTTCCAATTCTCAGCGGCTCCCACTGGAAATGGAGATGACTGCTTTCTTCTTTAACCAATGCAAATCCAGTGGAGTTTTCACAATCAAAGGTGTGTGTGTGTGTGTGTGATGACTTTGGAGAAAATAAGTTTATATCAGAAAATTACCGTATGTTCCAGTGTATAAGACGACTTTTTAACCCAGGAAAATCTTCTCAAAGGTTGCGGGTCGTCTTATACGTCAGGTATGGTTGTGGCGACTTGGAGCCACCTGTTGGGAAGGAGGATAGGGAGCCGGTGAGCGCAGCCCGTCGCTTTGCTGGACGGCCGATCGGGGCTTGCTCGCCTTGCCTCGGGCTGCTGCTGCTGCTGTGACGGCAGAGGCAGCCAAGGGGTGTGCGCTCTGCCCCTGGTGGCGCTTGGTGGGCGGCGCTTGGTGGCCTTTAGGTTGGGGGGCTCCGGCCTGTGCCTGCTCCTCGCCTCGCTGAGGGTCTGGCAGCTCTGGGCCAAAGCGGCGTTGAGAGCGGGAGCTGGTGCTTGGGGCCCACGCTGTCCGCTGGGCTTGAGGGCACGCGGCTTTTCTTGGTGTACGGACTCACCATCTGGTCCCAAACCACAAACATGACAAGAGGGGCACAGAGTGTACGGGGAGCCCAGCAGGGGTGCCGCCAGCCCCGGCACCGTGTGGGGTGGCGGCAGCAGCCGGCCAATCCCTGCCCCCTCCTCTCTGCCCCCACCCCACCCCACGAGGAGGACCAGAAACGGGAGGCGGTGTGGGGGGGGGGTTCGAGGCTTGACTTTCTTTTTTTTATATAAGATATTTATTAAAGTTTCACAAATTATACAGACAAACACGACAATACAAACAAACACAGACAAAAAAAAGAACAAGTATAATTTCAACCCCTTATTTTCTTATAACTTACTTCTCCGACCTCCTCATACCTCCCCTTTCTGCATTCCAGTTTCAATTTTAATTCAGCAAATCCTCACCCTTAAATTTATCTGATTTTTAACCCTTCTTTTCTTTTAACTTAATCCTTACACCTGTAATCCACTTAATTTCTAAACCAGCATCATTCTAACATTCATTAATTTTGCAATATTTCTTAAGATAATTCTTAAATTTCTTCCAATCTTTTTCCGCCGTCTCTTTTCTCTGGTTTCGGATTCCGCCAGTCATTTCTGCCAGTCCCATATAGTCTATCATCGAGGCTTGACTTTCATTTCCCAGCTGACAGACGTCACTCTGCTGGCCGCCTTCCTTTCTCTCACCACACCCCCTGCAACTTCCACTCCCGTCCTGTCTGAAGAGACGCCCGGCAAGTGCCAAAAACACCTTCACCACCTCCTGCCCAGCATTGCGGGGCACTGCTCCAAGGGGCTGGCTGCCACCAAGGATGGAGGAGGGATGGAGGAGGCAAGTGGGGCTTTGAAGTCCTCCCTTCCATCCTCCCCTCCCCCCCATCCTCCTGCGAGGCCCCCCGCGCCCCAGCTGTGGTGTGCGTACAGGGATGAAAAGACTGGCTGCCTCTAGTTGGCTGCAGCCAGGGGTAGTCGTATACGGCGAGTATATCCCAAATTCTATATTTTAACTGGAAAAGTTTGGGGTCATCTTATACGCCCAGTTGTCTTATACGCCGGAAAATATGGTAGTTTATTTCAACTGAAGTCACATTAGAAGAATGGAAGTCTCTCTCCAAAAACCCTTTGAGTTTATTAGTTCTCCATATTAGGTACAAATTCAAGGCATACCCAGAGTGTATATGGTCAGAAACCCTAATAAATAGGTAACGAGACTGTTGTTTGTATTAGAGGCTATGTGGTTCAGCGCTCTTGTTGAAACGGCTGTAATAAGCAATGCATTAAATCTAGCCAACAGCCTTCCTAAATTCCCACTTCTGCAATCCCAGCTATTGAGGGCACTGGCCCTGACCTTTTTTATCCCATGACTGATGTTGGCCTCCAACTCCCAGTAATTCTATACTCAGAATTTGAACACTGACAAATAAGCCAGTTTTTGTGCTCTTCTCGCAGCCGAATGCCTCGTATTTAGGTCAGAGGGGAAATCCACAGCCTAGCTTCACAGGATTTTTAAAAGAAAAATTTATTTAAAGAAAAGTCTACCACATGCCGCCCCCCACCCAAATCTGCACCTATGGTAGGGCTGACAGATTTCAAAAAAGTGAAGAGCTGCTCTCTCTTTTTTGGCTTTTTTTGCAAAACCTCCAAAATTTCAAAGTTTTTGACACTATTTCCGATCGATGAATCCTGGATATGTCCAGATAAACCTCCATGTATGGCAGCCCTAACATATGGTAAGTCGACATAGTAAGGGTGGAGTCTGAGTAAACAGGAAAATAGGAGGCAGAAACAACATGTATGCTTATACCTCACACTGAAATATGTTCTAAGAAGCACCATGACATAAGCTGATGTGAATTTTAATCTGTTTTAGCATCGTGACTTCTTGTATGTTTTAATGTATTGTAAATCCTTCCTGATGTTATGGTTGTATCTTTTTGTAAACTGCTTTGAGGGTTTTTTTTTATAATAATAAGTGGTGCATAAATTTTATGAAATAAATAGAGAAGATACGTTGATATTTCCCATTCAAGCATAATTCCTGAAGGAGGCTAGAGTTTCCTGTTCCATCTGAGGCAGAAAACTATGTTTTTGAGGTTGGAACCACAGTTTGATGTTACCATAATATTCAGTACTGCTAACCACAGTTTCCACTTCAGGTGCACCAGTAAAATGTGGTTTGATTAATGGGCAGATCTGTCTATTTCTTATCTGTGTGACTGTCCCATATTTTACACCCAATGCCATTCCTTTCCATTTAAATACATATTTAAATATATACTTTAATACATTTTAACTTCCAGCCATAATGTTTAGATATGTGCAAAATCAGGTAGGTAGCTAAATTCTGGTCTGCACATTGGAGTGAGATGTGCAAATTAGGTCCTTTTGCACAGGAATTTGCAAACGACAAATTCTTCAAGCATCCCCAGAATCACTCTAACACAGGCGCTGTGCTTTTAACAGCTTTTGTGAATGATAGCCAAAATACAAAAAGTCAGGGTCCCTCTCAGGGTGGAATTACTGTAATGCAGATTCTATGCCTCATGTAAAAAGCACTTAAACCATAACGGACCTAAATAGCCAAGGAGTGATTCTCTGGAACATCCTTCCCAGAGTTATCCCAACTTGGATGAGCCCCCAACATCTCAGATGCTTATAGAAAATCACCGAAGCTCTTCAGACTGCAGAGCTTGTCTGTCTTGAAACAGATCCAGTATTTTCTTGCATCCAGCTGGGTCAGGAATCTTTGCCAGGGGGAAAAAATCCCCCTTCATTTATTTAATTTCAGGCACTCATCCATCTGAACCAGGCTATGAAGTGAAAGTTCAGAAAGGAAGCAAGACACTCAAGGGCCAAAATGTCCATATGTCGAAAGCTGGCTTCACTTTAGCCCCATTGTTTGCATATGAGATCATCTGCAAATCTAGCCTCCCCAAAGCTGATTTCGATGTCAATTAGAAAAGTCTGCTTTTCTTTCTTCTGTACTGACTTGCCTCTTCCTCGTATTTAAATTCTGCATGACTGGGCAGCAGCTTGAATAACTTCACTCCATCCCTCTAGTAGTTCATTTCCAGCACCCTTTCAACAACACATGCTGGCCACATGACCCAGAAAGCTGTCTGTGGACAAACACCAGCTCCCTCGGCCTGAAAGCAAGATGAGTGCTGCACCCCATGGTTGCCTTTGACTGGACTTAACCGTCCAGGGGTCCTTTACCTTTTCACTCCCATCTATCTCCTCCAGCATATTCCAGACACTGTGTGTCATTCCCAGTAGTAGTATAGTCCTAAAAATGGGTTGGCATCACAAGGCAAACACACTTTACTTTGAAATAAATACCAGCTTTTGAATGCAAAATAAAAGGTACCCACCATATGGTCTCAGTCATTCCTCCTCTTGTCTTCTCCACCTTGTTGTTGTTTAGTGTCCGACTCTTCATGACCTCATGGACCAGAGCACTCCAGGCACTCCTGTCTTCCACTGCCTCCCACAGTTTGGTCAAACTCATGTTGATAACTTCAAGAACACTATCCAACCATCTCGTCCTCTGTCTTCCCCTTCTCCTTGTGCCCTCCATCTTTCCCTACATCAGGGTCTTTTCCAGGAAGTCTTCTCTTCTCATGAGGTGGCCAAAATATTGCAGCCTCAGCTTCATGAGCTGTCCTTCCAGTGTGCACTCTGGGCTTAATTTCCTTAAGAATGGATAGGTTTGATCTTTTTGCAGTCCATGGGACTCTCAAGAGTCTCCTCTAGCACCATAATTCAGAAGCATCAATTCTTCGGCGATCAGCCTTCTTTATGGTCCAGCTCTCAATTCCATACATCACTACTGGGAAAACCATAGCTTTCACTATACGGACCTTTATTGGCAAGGTGATGTCTCTGCTTTTTAAGATGCTGTCTAGGTTTGTCATTGCTTTTCTCGCAAGAAGATTCCTATAATGTGTCTGATGTGTGGTTGCTCTTGAAGACAGTATGCAAACTTCATCTGGTCCTGAAAGGTGGATGGAGCAACAGATGGGATGTAAATTTTGTACAATATATTACATTCCACTCACACAAAATCTGATGATTCAGATGGATTACAAATTTTGAGGTGAATCAGCACTCCTGTGGAGAGTTTTGGGGAAAGTGGGGTCTCTAGAAAGTGGCACAAGTCAAAGCGGGGACCCTTGAAGTATGTCAGTGATTCAGACATCAAAAAAAGTGCTGCAGACAAGTGTCTGCCAAAAGCTAAAGTAATGTCTATAAACTTACCATAAGGGCACCGTAGCAAGCTGGGTTGATGGAGGAAGGGAGAAAATAAACCAAATTGGGGAGAAGGCGTGAAGGTAGAGCTTCATTGTGACTGCCAGGTTTTTATTAGAGGGAATGGTTTTACCAGCGGTCTCCAATCCCCATGCTTTGGGGAAGAGATTAGCTTGGCAAGAGTGAAATTTAGATGCCTAAATTTAAGGAAAATGCCAGGACAGGGGGGAGAGAAGTTGTAAAGTGACAGCTACATCTTTGGCTAAGCTGGGGCTGGGATCTCAACGATACCTAAGCCTGGTTGAGCTTGGAATCAGCTGGCTGAACTGAACCCTAAGCTGTTCATCCCAGCTGATCTTGCTCATCCCAGAGGATTCCGTAGCTGCAACTCAGTGACAACCTTCCTCGGAGCTATTGCTTCTTCTCTAAGTCCACCTTCTCCAGAGAGCAAGAAAGAGAAAATGCCAAGTTTCACAAATGCATGGATTTCAGTGCTTTTATTTTAGCGCAACACTTTTAGCACATCACAGCATTCTTTCCCACATAAGTCATTGCTGGAGCCCCTTATCTCAAATTCAGATAAGGCAGCCTGGGGAGAGAAAAGCCAGGAATGAGGAACATGGGCAAATTCAGTCTTCCGTGCTCATGTTTTCAAATCCTTATTTTACCCAGGCCTGAGATTGCTTCCAGCCTTAGATGTTTCTGAGGGTCATAAAAACAAACATAATCCACTATCTTTGGATGCCGTGATGCAGGTGGTTTTATTTTTATGTATATGTTTACAGAACATGGATTTATAGCCCTAAAGTCCATAAACTGCTAGGTTTAATGAAAATGTAACACACACTAGGGACTCCATTCCCTGTTGCCTTGAGCTAGGTGTTAGTCATTTAATAGTCTGCCTAAAGGGGACGTAAAAACTTTACAGTTGTGCTTCAATATGCTGTGCTCTGGGTGCATTTTCCATAGCTCTCAGAGAAGTGGTTGGCAGAAGGTACATTCGCATCTACTGGCAGATCTCTAGATAGGACTGCAAGAGTAACTGACTTCTAATTGTTTAACAATAACAAGAGACTTCTAATTTCTTCTTTCAGATTAGGCTGTTAGGCCCACAGATGCTCTGTAGTAACTCAGGTGCAGATTTGTACCCATAGATTGCTATGGGTTTGTGGGGTGTGAGGCACCCTTAATTCCTGGGTCCCCCAAAAGTTAGAATTAATCAAGGTTTGGGGAGTTAAACTGTGACAAACTTAAAGCAGTGGATTAAGCTTCTGGTAACAAGTTGAGACAGCCTGATGATAGCGAGATTAGTGTGGGTTGTTAGGGGGACAAAGGCCGAGTGATGACCCATCAAAAAGGCCATCAAGGGGAGGGGTGGGACCTCTCCCCAAGTTGTGTGTTAGTGGGCAGAGACAGGAAGGGTTTAAATTGAAATTGAAATACTTTATTGTCACTTGTATAACTTGTATACAGCGAGATTACATGAGCACCCCCCACTCAGCTCTCTTAGTCTTAATTCATTTACTGACACACACACACCAAACCTGAAAGTCAATTGCCCTGTTGTTATCTTTTCATTCAGCAGCCTAACAGCCCACGGATAGAAGCTGTTCTTTACCCTGTTGGTGCGACTAATCATGCTTCTATATCTTCTGGCCGAGGGCAGGAGATCAAGAAAGTGCCGGCCAGGGTGTGAATGATCCCTGAGAATTTTCCTCTCTCTCCTGAGGCAACGTTCTTCTGCTATTTCATCCAGTGGATTCACGGGACAGCCCATAATATCTTGTGCTGTATTCACCACCCTTTGTAGGCACTTCTTATCAGATGATGTCAAACCAGCGTACCACACCGTGATGCAGTATGAAAGGACACTTTCTATTGTGGACTGGTAGAAGGAGATCATCAAATGTTGATTGACATCGCTCTTCCGCAATACTCTGGGGAGATGGAGTCTCTGTTGGGCTTTCTTAACCACTTGGGTTGTATTTATTTTCCAAGTAAGGTCTTCACAGAGATAAACTCCTAGGAATTTAAAGCAGGGGTCAGCAACCTTTTCCAGCCGTGGGCCGGTTCACCATCCCTCAGACCATTTGGGGGGGGGCAGACTATATTTTTTGGGGAAAATATGAATGCCCCACAAATAACCCAGAGATGTCTTTTAAATAAAAGCACATATTCTACTCATGTAGAAACACCAGGCAGGCCCCACAAATATCCCAGAGATGCATTTTAAATTAAAAGGCACATTCTACTCATGTAAAAACCAGCTGATTCCTGGACCGTCCGCAGGCCAGATTGAGAAGGCGATTGGGCCGTATCTGGCCCCCAGGCCTTAGGCTGCCCACCCCTGGTTTAAAGAGTGTAAGATCTCTCAATTGGGTGATGTAAGACAGAGAAATTGTTTGGGTCTGTGAGCCGTGACAAGCAAACAGGATGCTAGTGAAGTTAACACTTTATTCAAAGAAACCAGCACAGGCCTAGTGTTCACAGCAACTCTTCCCAGTAGTTCTTGCTCCAATGAGGCAGCTGCGAGGACTGAAGGTCCCTGCCTTCCCATCACTCTCTAAGACTCCTCCCCTAGTTCCTTGCCTAACAGCCTGAGGCTCCTTCATTTTGTCTCTCATTGCTCCACCATCTTCTTTCCTCTCTGCGTTCTGGGAGACCAGGGAGGAGGGGAGCTGGTCACAGAAGGAGGGAGAGACTCCCTGGCTTCTTCAGCAGTCTGCCTGATCTCTGCCTCTTGACTTCCATCCTCTCCAGCCTCCACTTCTGCCTCTGATTTTGGACTGCCCTCTGCCACAGCCTCTTCCAGCTCACCAAACCCTGTTACTTCTTCAGCTACCAACACCCCCTCCTCCCAGTCTGCTCCTTCTCTCTCTGACCACTCATTGTTGTCCCACCACCAATCCTGTGGCTCTGAACCTTCTTCCCTTCGGGGTTCTGCAGCTGGTGCCTCCCACCACTCCTTGGCATCCGGCCAGTCCATAACATCACGTGACCTGGCAACCCAGGGCAGAGCACTATCATAAAGGCTTGTTTTCCCTCTGCCAGGCTTAGGCAGAGCTGCTGCTGAATGGGGTTTGGAACTGGTGTAAATTTACGCCACCTCCTTGTACATAGGATTGCTCCATTAGACAACTGAACAACAATGCAAGGAACTCAGGGGTTCACACCCCTGATCCACACAGCTTTCTGTTTTGTGCCTTCATTCTGAATCTAGACCCATGCCACCTGGCAGCTGAGCCATCTTTGCAAACATCTTCTGATGCAGGAGCAGTTGTCCCCTGACAACAGCAGCAAGGAATCCTAGTCCACCAGCTCAAGCCCTTACATTAGCTTATTGAAATTGCATCTTTGAATATTGCCATGGAAATGCTGTTCTGTAGTGGTGAGGAATTCTCAGCTGATGTTCCTTTAGCTGATGATTTATCTCAATCACAAGTCGACTCTTTTATTTTCTAAAAAGGCAGGTTATAAATTCAGTATACCAACAACTGGTACTTATGTTCATTCACACCAACAGAAAGCTAAAAGGCTCTCTTAAATCACATCTTACTCTCTCTGTTGCGATGTCATTGTTAGCAGTTATGATTCAGTAGGGGAAGACCCTGCCCAAACATGTGTTGCTATTCACTTATGGCTAGGATAGGGAACATTTCTCAGCTTGAGGGCCAAATCCCTCTTAGGGAAATCTTCTGGGGGCCACATTCCCATGGTGGGCAGGGAGAGAGGTAAAAGTGGGCAGAGCGACAGGTGTGAAATTCATCTTGGTACAGTACCATGGCTAGTTGTTACACATGTTCACCCAGTCTTCTCTAGCAACCATCCAGGCAAGGATGAGGTATTTTCAAAGTTCAAGGAGACATGGCAGCCAGGCATAAACACTCAAGGAGAGTGCAAAGTAGGGACAGTGAGCAGGGGTGCAGGCAGGTAGCTGGAAGGGGTAGGATGGGGGGGGTGACCAAGGCCAGCAGGGGCCCCAGGCTCTTGGCTTTTTAAAAAAGCAAGTCAATCAGACATTTCTGAAGAAAGTTAGAGCACAAAATGTGGAGACAACTCTAATGCCTTGACACGGAAAGAGGTATCATGTGGGGAGAATTCCAAGTGTTGGAAAGAGAGGCCTGGAGAGCTACATTCAGCCTTCTGAGTCTGAGGTTCCCTATCCCTATCACAGAGGAGCAGAAGGAGTTAAAAAGTTGCCCCACCACAACCTGAGGATAACGGAGAAATTAGCACTGGGAACAGGGGACTGAACCAATTCAATCTGCGGCCTTGCAGTAGATTTTTGACACTCCGCTTTTGCCTTGAAATATCTGAGATGTACCTACTGTAGCGCCAGGGACCTCTAAAGGATGCTGCAGTGCATATGTATCTCCAAGTATCTTGCCAGAATAGCCCATCAGCGAGAAACTTTTTCTTGTTAAAACTTTCCAAAGTTAATCTCTTCTTACAAAAACAAAAAAACTCCAAAAACCCGGAGGGAGATGAGGAGGTCTGCATTTTCTTTGCTGCTATTTCAGCTCTCCGGAATGTTCCATGCATACATGGATTTACAGCCCTTAGAGAGAAGCATCACTGGGCCGGAGATCCTATAAAGTGGCAGAGTCCTATTACTCTCATTTCACCATGGCTCCAGAACCGACTGAATTATGACACTTCCAAGTGCAACCAGGTTGTAGCAATTGGGAGCTTTAACAACCTGGGTCTCATTGCTCACCAGCATATTTTCCACTGACGTCAGTGGAATTAACTCCTGATTTATCCATGGACGTAGAGAGCCAAAAGCCACAATCACTGGTGCTTTTAAACACCTTCCTGTGGAACATGATTTCAGCCGAGGAAGGATCTGGAAAGTCTAATTTGACATCCAAAGGCAGGGGAGGCTCTCTGAAGAGCTGTAAAGAAAATTTGTAGGCTGGTTGGTGTTAAAGGCAGATATTGAAGAGAAGCCAAATGGTGCTTTTCCATCTTCCTGCACATGGGGTTGAGGAGGGGAGCTTGGGCAAGGCATCTTCCATGGGGCTTCTTCTCTCTGTTTCGGCCCTCTCTCTTAGTAGGCTCACCTCCACCCCATCACAATTACCACCAGCCTCTGTGGCAATGGGGAGGGACTGTAGCTCTGGGGTAGAGCATCTGCTTTGCACACTGAAGGTCCCAAGTTCCATCCCCAGCATCTCCAGATAGGGCTGAGAATGTCTCCTGTCTGAAAATCCCAGGGAGCTGATGTCAGTCAATGCAGACAATACCATGCAAGGTGTCGTGGACTAGCTGGACACAGAGGAATGATGGGACGTACCAGCTGGGGAACCACCAAGGGATGAAGGCTCAGATTTGTGGTGGGGATTTGTGGTAGAATGATGATGAGTGTCCATAAGAAGATTGAGAGGAGTGGGTGTTGGAAGCTGAAGAGGTAACAGGGTTTAGTGAGCAGGGAGTATCAGTGCCAGAGGGAAGACCATAACCAGAGGCAGAAGCAAATGCTGGAGAGGAGAGGGGCCAAGTGGCAGAGATGAGGTAGGCTGCTGAAGAAGCCAGGGGGTCTCCCCCTCCTACTGCAGCAAGCTCCCCTTCCGCCTGGTTTCTCAGAACCAGAAGAGGTATGAACCGGGAAGAGCAAAGACAAATGTGCCAGCGGAGTCTCAGGTTACTTGGTAAAGAGCCAGGAGAGGAGAAGACTTCATCAGCTGTGGGAAGCTGAGGACCTTCAGCTTCCACAACCGCTTCATAGGGACAAGACAAGACCTGTGGAGAAGAGTTGGTGTGTTCATTAGGGCTGGCTCCCCTGAGCAGGCTTTGTTTCTTCTAATAAAGAGTTAAGTTCACTTACTTCTTATGATTTATTGCTGACCCGGGACGCGGGTGGCGCTGTGGGTTAAACCACAGAACCTAGGACTTGCTGATCAGATGGTCGGCGGTTCGAATCCCCATGATGGGGTGAGCTCCCGTTGCTCGGTCCCTGCTCCTGCCAACCTAGCAGTTCGAAAGCACGTCCAAGTGTAAGTAGATAAATAGGTACCGCTCTGGCGGGAAGGTAAACAGCGTTTCCATGCGCTGCTCTGGTTCGCCAGAAGTGGCTTAGTCATGCTGGCCACATGACCCGGAAGCTTTACGCCTGCTCCCTCGGCCAATAAAACGAGATGAGCGCTGCAACCCCAGAGTCGGCCATGACTAGACCTAATGGTCAAGGGTCCCTTTACCTTACTCCTTGTGATTTATTGCTGGCCCACTCCAGATACCTGCTCCTGCCACTAGGTGAACCAAAGATCTGATTCAGTAAGAGGCAGCTTCCTATGTCCCTATTTTCATCACCATCACCATTGTTTGCTTGCTCACCTTTAAAGGCACCAGTGCTCCAAGGTTTAAGGCAGGGGACACCAGGGATTGATCCTGGGACATTCTGCTCTCTACCACTAAACTACAACCTCTCTCTGTAAGAATCCCAGATTTGTGCATGACGTCTCATTTTTCAGATTTGAGATGCCCAAATCCTGTGCGCCTGCCTCCTGCTGTCTCCTAATGGACTCTCAATGTCGGTGCTTCAACTGGCGAGATAATAAATCCCAGGGCAGGGAGGGAGGTCTCTTGCTCATGTTTCTTTCGAGAAGCTCTCTCTGCCTCCGCTTGCTTTCTGAGGAGGTGGATGATCTGTGGGTGGGCAAGCTTCTCACCAGGAAATCAATATCAGGGCTTGCAGATGTCTGAAACAGCTGCCGAGCTCTTGCAGCTAATGAAAGAATTTCGGAATCCAGGAAGAAGGAGACTGTGAGAGTGATGGATGATTCAGAGCAAGGTTGGCACAAGGAGAAGCAGGCAGCCAATAAGGCCAAGGCTCCCATACCTTCTTCCAGAATTGCATACCCACCAAGCGTCCTGAAAAAGATGGGACACCTTGTTTTACCACCTTGTTTTCCATTTTGGATGCCACGATCTCATGTGCTCTTGCGCCAGGCTCTAACACTCCCAAAAACATTTGGGGGGCCCCCTGATCTTGGTCTTGGATTGGGTGCTGTGCAACATTAATCCCCCCCAAAAGAATGCTTTTTTGGGGCGACAGTGTGGCATGGGTCACGTGACTCACCCGGGAACACATCCTTGAAGATGCACGTTCCAGTTTTTAACCTTGAAAAAGTTGAGCACTATGGAATTGCCTGCTGGGTCAGGCCGAGGTGAGTCAAACCCTGCACTCCCTGGATCCCGCATTCCCTGTCTGGAAGGTTGCAGAAAGGACCCGAATCACAAAATCATAAAATTGTAGAGTTGGAAGGGACCACAAGACTCATCTATTCCAACCTCCTGCAATTCAGGAATCTTTTGCCTAACGTGGGGCTTGAACCCATGACCTTGGGATTAAGAGTCTCCTGCTCTACTGACTAAAAATGATACATCAGTAGTATACAGGATCTTTGAATCTGTCTTGTTCTGAGTCAAAGCCACTACCATGAAAATATTTCCATTTCCCCAAAGGGTCATTTAGTCCCAATGCTTGCAATGCAGGAATCATATTATTATTGTTTTGAATTAGGGCACCCAAATCTTTTCAGTGCTTACCGCCTTTAACGGTCTTAATCTGGCCCTGATCCAACAGAGATGTAGGGCTCGCGCACACTTCAGCTTCCCCAACCACTTTCCCTGGGAAAACCTGCTGTTTGTTGCTGAATCAAAGCAAGTGTCGATCCGCAGGAAAAACGATGGAAGTTCTGATTCAGTGATAAACAGCAGGTTTCCCTGGGAGGAAGCAGCGGGGCATGCAGAAGTGTGAAGGGGCCCTGGCAGAAGTGGAGTTGATGTCTGTTCTATTCTACTCTTCTCTAGATGTCCCTGCAGCTTCTCCCAGTACACTTTATCGCAGTGATGAAGTATAAGGAGACAGGATGTGCTAAAGCATCTCTTACTGTTCGCCCTCAGGAGGAGAGATTTGAAAGATCCTTTGTTTCTTGAATTGTGGAAAGGTGGACCAATGGAAGGGGCCAAGGCAGCCTTCTGCACTCTTGCTTCCAGCATCTCTGGCCCAGGCAATTCCTGGGGGAAATCCAGTGTTGCTCTCTTGTAAGCCACTTTTCCATCCAAGGATCTGGTGCAACGGCTCCTCCTGCTGGAAATGCCACGTTAGTTGTGCAGGAGAAGTTTGTGCTAAGGGCATCCGTGCGTGTGACCTCTATCTTAATATTCAAGAGGCTGTTTAAATAAGAAATTGCGATGGAAAGGAGTGAGAAAGTCACAAAGGAAAATGTCGTGGAGTAAAAAGGGGGGGGAAATCTACAAGAGAAGTTAATTTAATATTCCAAATCTGTCTCCTGGGTGAATTTTGCAATTGGATATTTGGATGGGGTGGGGGAAATCCTGCCGCATATTTTTCATGTTGAAATTTGAATGCCAGTTGTAGGGGTTCTGTATACATTTCAGTCCTGGTATTTCTTCCACCAAAATATATCTGACCCTCAAAAATCAGTATTTTAATGAATATGTGGAACCCGTTAGACTTCTTTTCTACACTGGCAGTGCAAAACCTAAGTTAGTGACAGTGGACTCTATAAGACTTTTTAGCCATATGTAAATGATTAAGATTTTATTTTATTTTTTGCAATAACCAAGTACAGAGAAATAACATACTGTGTTTTCCATCTGGATTCTCTGTTGTTCCATATATGGATAAAAGCTGGACATAGTGGATCCAGGAGATTCCATTCAGCTGATATGGTACTGTAAGAAAAATCTCAGAGTGTTTTTTTAAAAAAATACTTTTGCCAATATTCATAATCAGCTGTCTTAGGCTTAGCCAGCAACATGCCACAGATGAAAATAGAAACATGGTTCTCAGGCCCATTGACAAAAGATCGAGGTAGCAAGTGAAATAAGCATCTAAGCAAGTTTGGCAGCAGGGTGAGGAGGCAAAGGCAGACTACTTTCCCCCTTCCTCTTAGTGACTGAACAAATCCCAAGTAAACTAATGCATTAAATAACCAAAAAACATAGACCAGCAGATTGTTGGGGCTTTCCAGTGTGTTGTAGCCTCTGGCCCCCACTTCTCTGCTTCAGCCTCTGAGTCTGCACTGCTCCCTGTCACAGACTCTCCCTGCTCACTGAAGCCTGTTGCCCCTTCAGCCTCCAACTGCTCTTCTCCCTCTGACCTCTTCTTAGTGTCCCACCACCAATCCCCAGGCTCTGAGCTTTCCTCATCTGGAGGTTCTCTTTGGGGTTCCCCGGCTGGTGCGTCCCACCACTCCTCATCATCCAGCCAGTCCCTGACATAGTATAAAGCATCCCTCGCCATAAGTCCACACTTGATGTGTCAGACATTCACTGGTATGAGCATTGTGAGTACAGCTTTCTCCCGATTGAAGTGCAGTGTGTTTGAGGACTGGGACATTTGCAGGGAAACCAAAATGCTTGTTTACAAAGCCATTGTACTACCAACCTTACTGTATGCTTGTGAAACGTGGACCACTTATAAACGCCATCTCCAACTCCTCGAAAGATTCCATCAACAGCGTCTCCAAAAATTTTTACACATAACTTGGGAAGACAGGCGAACTAATACCAGTGTACTGGAAGAAGCAAAGATCACCAGTGTTGAAGCAATGATTCTTCAACATCAGCTTCGTTAGACTGGTCATGTTATGTGGATGCCTGATCGTCTTCCAAAGCAACTACGCTATTCCGAACTTAAAAATGGAAAACTGGTGGTCAACAAAAGAGGTTTAAAGACTGTTTCCAAGCAAATCTTTAAAAACGTAGTATAAACACTGACAGCTGGGAAACACTGGCCTATAAGTACTCCAGTTGGAGAACAGCCTTTCCCAAAGGTATCATGGACTTTGAAGACGATCGAACTTAGGACAAAAGGGAGAAACATGCTAAGAGGAAGACATGTTTGGCAAACCATCACCATGATCAGCTCCCACCTGGAAACCTACGTCCCCACTATGGAAGGGCGTGTGGATCCGGAATTGGCCTCTACAGTCACTTATGGATTCACTTTTAAGACCATGTTCATGGAAGACAATCTTCCTCAGCTACGAGTGAATACACAGATGTTTCCTGTAGCAGATGCATAGATTTCATAACCATGTCTTTGAACACTCATGTATTTGTCCCCAGGAACTCTGTTTGGACTGGAGCTCCATGATGTGTATAAACATATAAACATAGATGCCTAAAATTGCAGGTATGAGGCCCACAATTTCTTGTGTTTCCTGCAGGAACCACCCGTGTACTCACCACGGGTCACCTCTGCTGTAAAAAGTGTGGAGTCAGCCTGTGGCTCTTATCGCACCTGGAGTTATCCCTGGGTGAGTCTATAAAACTGCCACAGAGAAGCTGCCAAGGACTCTTGCGCTGCCGTTACAGCCCATTAAAGTTTGTTCTGAGATCCATCTCTGTTCCTGTATAGAAGTAAATTCAATAAACTATGGTTGAACTACGACATACTTCTTTTTTTAAAAAATAAATAATGTTCAGGCTTCAGTTCAAAAAGCTCTGGCTCCATATCTCATCCCCAAGTGGTTGATTACTCACATGTGAGGGCGTTGACGTTTTATTTCCCATCGGATTCCCGCTCCCCTTTCGATGCAATGACCAGAAACGGGTCGTTTGTCCTGTCTCTGTCAGCTAGATTTAAGAACGTTGTCTCAGCAGATGTGATAATACCCACACAAGGGAAAATTACAGGTGATCATGTGGCCTCCTAATATTCTTCTGATAGAGAAAGTCCTTTTGACTGCTTGTTATAGAGGGCATTTTTCAAACCTGAAGTCTTATTTCTACTGGAGGGCTTCAGTTAAAAAAACAAAAACAAAGGTCAAATTCAAGCATATGTAGAAGCCTTGCCTGCTGGCATTCTTCACTCAAATCTCATATATTTGGAGAATATTATATTTTATTATTACTGGGGAGAAGTCTCATTTTGGTGCCCTTACAATCACTGAAGGGCATTTGATCCAAAAGACGTCTCTTCTGGTGAAAGAGTTGATGGAGAAAATAATAATCTTATAAAACTGTATCGTTTTGATGATTCCGTTTTCTTTTGAGCCTATGGCCTAGCTAAACTGAAAAGACCTCTGCCTGCCTGCCTGCCTTTTACAGTACAGAAATAGCTGCTTTTAGGTACTGTATGTGGCGAATGTTCGTTCCGGAGCACTGGGAAGAATAAACTGCTAGAATAGATTGTATGCAGCAACAGAGAATTGGCTAGGCATGGCAATTTGATTAATCTTGAATTGTTTTGCAGATAGATGAAAGAGGATATCAGGAGGCATTTAATGAATAGGAAATTAGTCAAAGTCTTCATAAAGAACGACAGTGAAAAATGCTATGGGGGCTGATCTGAAGAGCTAAATGATTTTGATTAGTTCAGGATAGTGACATTGGGTTGCAACCGTCAAGATTATTGTAATCCTTTGATTGGGAAATAGAAATCATGTGTAATACATAAGTTTATATAAAAAACAACAACATTGCTTTAGATGTGGTCCTTTACAACCTCCTCACTCTTAGGCTGTTCCTATGTGCATTTGTATTTCAGTAAAGGCCTGCCTTTTAACCTGTAGCTTGTAGCTTTTCTTCTGAGTTCCCAGGAGAGATATCGCCAATCTAGAAACCCTTTTAGAACAGTGTTGCCATATTTCAAAAGTTGTTCAGCTTTTTTCAGTTTTCCCCAAAGCTGTTGAGCTTCATTTGCAATATCTTGAGGGGGGAAATGAAGTTCTTGAGCTATTTTAAAAGAAATTCGCTAAAATCTACACTTCTGACATGGACTGCCATACGTCCAGATTTCCCCGGGTGTTTTAGCGATTTCTGCCCAGGCGCTGTTACAGACAGCCAAATACTGGCTATGTCTAGGAAATTCTGGACACATGGCAACCCTACTTAAAAATTTCTCCAACAGAGGAGAGGAGGCAATTTTTGCCAATTCGACCTTCCCCATGCACCTCCCTGTATTACCACTCATTCTATGCTGGAGGGTCCCCAAATTCCATTTATAAGAGGACGTTCCTGGAGGCTCCAGGGAAGAATCAGCAAAGAAGAATCTCTGCTTCTTCAGTTAGCAAGGGAGTCGAGGGCCTGTGGCTTAGTGGTAGAACATCTGCTTTGGGTACAGAAGCCCCCAAATTCCATTTCCAGCATCTCCAGGTGAACTTGGGAAAGATTCCCTCTCTGAGACCCTGGAGAATTGCTCCTATCCCATGTAGGCAATGCTGAACTATACCAATGCTCTGACTCAGTCCAGTAGTACCTTGGGTTAAGTACTTAATTCGTTCCGGAGGTCCATTCTTAACCTGAAACTGTTCTTAACCTGAGGCACCACTTTAGCTAATGGGGCCTCCTGCTGCTGCCGTGCTGCCGGAGCACAATTTCTGTTCTCATCCTGAAGCAAAGTTCTTAACCCGAGGTACTATTTCTGGGTTAGCGGAGTCTGTAACCTGAAGCGTCTGTAACCTGAAGTGTATGTAACCTGCGGTACCACTGTATAAGGCTGTTTCCTGGGGCTCCAGATTCCATCCACAGGATTAAACGCCCGTCCATGAGTCCAAATTCTACTTATCATTGTCATTGTTGTTGTTACTGAAATCTCTACGCCAACTTCCAAGAGAAACTTCCAAATTGATTTATATCATGTGTCATTAAAGTGGGGGGGGAGCAACAGATAGCAATCATACCATGGTCACACTTCTTCTATACTTGAGTGGAAAATCATGAGCCCAAAGCGAAGCAAAAAATGCACAGTAGATCATGTATGTGGCACTCAACTTGTGCTTTTCTCTACAAAACTACCCATCCTTGGGAAAGGATTGAGTCACAGGTGGATTGGAGACCGGAAATCCCAACATGTGTAGCCTGTACACTTGTAGAAGAGAAAAATGCATCACGAAATTTCTCCATGGTATGTTCAAACTATTATCTATATAGCAGAGGAAAGTGCCAAGCGTTGCTGAGAAATTCTAAGAAACAAACAAAATCATTGCAGTTTTCAAACCAGTGGTTAACATCAGAAGAAGCTTTGAAAGGTTCAGTCCACTATCTTGAACATGGGTAGGCAAACTAAGGCCCGGGGGCTGGATCTGTTCCAATCACCTTCTAAATCTGGCCCATGGACAGTCCGGGAATCAGTGTGTTTTTTATATGCGTAGAAGGTGTGTTTTTATTTAAAATGCATCTCTGGGTTATTTGTGGGGCAGAGGAATTCGTTCATCTCCCCCCCCCAAAAAAATATAGTCCAGTACACCCCCCCCCCAAGGTCTGAGAGACAGTGGACCACCCCCCTGCTGAAAAAGTTTGCTAACCCCTGAATTCTTGACTCAGAATGGCATCCATTTGTATCCAAACATAGACCAAAAACCTGCTCCTTGATCTCAGGAACCATTGTACAGAATTTGGTTATGGTATCTTAAGAAATTTCTGAATACATAGCAAAAAAGAGAGAGGCAAAATATGTAGTAGATCACAGGTCCTGGAGGTGCAATTGCAGGTATTCCATTAATGGAAGATTCCACTTGATCGAAAGCATGAAGGGACTGATCAAATTGCATCCAGTCTGCATTATGAAGTAGCTTAAATGAATGGCTAGAACGCAGTGAGTGGGCAGAACTTAATACAGTTGAAATTAGATAGGAAACCCTGCATTTCCAGCAATATACTGTGCTTCTTGAACATACTTTATATTTTTTCTGTAAACATTGACTTATCTTTTAATCTGCCATTCAAACAGCAGTATGTTAAAAGTAGGAGCTGCCTTGGAATTTTATTCCTGAATATCAAGCATTTTGACAAATGCATCGTTTGCCTTTCTGAGGTTTGACTGCCCTGTCAAAGCAATTTGAAAATTTAATAGCGATTCGCCACGATCGCAGTAACCTTCCTTGGCTTATTTACTGCTGTACTCGTCTCTGGGCCATGAATTTATAGCAAGATGCCAGGCATGGTCTATCACGTGGCATGGGAGAGGTTTATGCAGCAGGGCTTCTGTTATTTATAAATGGCGTTGAATATTTAGGATGTGTGATGTGAGCTTTAAATGTGACATTTGCGTTTCTTCGAGGCCGCAGACTCCACTTACTCAGTTTCTAAGTAAAGTTTGAAAAGGAGAAGAAGTGGAAAATAAAAATGTCTAATAATTGGAAACTAAAAATGTATCTCATTGAGTTATGGTCATGCATTTGAGCAGTGAATAAACACTGAAAATGGGACATTTGTATTTCTATCCTCCCAAATGGCAGACTCAAAGCATACCATGAAATATTTGGGATGCCCACACTTCCTAAATCAGCCTTCCCTAAGCTGGTGCCCTCCAGATATTGTTGGACTACAAATCCCATCATCCCTGACCATTTGGCCATGCTGGCTTGGGGTGATGGGATCTGGCATCTATAACCTCTGGAAGGACATCAGCTTGAGGAAATGACTTGAATTTGGTAGACACGTGTAACACAAGGTACCATGATTACTTAAAAAGGAAGGAAAGTGAAAACCATCTTTCCTTGTGCCCCCACAGCAAGGGAAACATGAATAAACACCCAAACTGGTCAGATTAGGAATGTTGGAAGCTGTGTCATGCTGAGTCAAACTATTGGTCCATCTAGTTCATTATTGTCTGCAACGACAGGCAGAAGATCTCCAGGTTTCAAGCAAGACCTATTCCCAGCCTTACTTAGAGATGATGGGGATTGAAAATGGGGGTCTTCTGCATGCAAGGGAAATGTTCTGCCAATGAGCTACAGCCTCACTCCATTCCAGCTCGAGAAGTCAGTAAGTACCCAGGTATCCCAAGAGGTAGTAAGACTGCATGAGTCAGCTTTACCCTCTGCTACTGATGTGCACTGGAGGCAGTGAGAGATTTTACTTTCTTGGGCTCCATGATCACTGCAGATGGTGACAGCAGCCGCGAAATTAAGAGACGCCTGCTTCTTGGAAGAAAAGCAATGACAAACCTAGACAGCATCTTAAAAAGCAGAGACATCACCTTGCCAACAAAGGTCCTTATAGTAAAAGCTATGGTTTTCCCAGTAGTGATGCATGGAAGTGAGAGCTGGACCATAAAGAAGGCTGATCACCGAAGAATTGATGCTTTTGAATTATGGTGCTGGAGAAGACTCTTGAGAGTCCCATGGACTGCAAGAAGATCAAACCCATCCATTCTTAAGGAAATCATCCCTGAGTGCTCACTGGAAGGACAGATCATGAAGCTGAGGCTCCAAAACTTTGGCCACCTCATGAGAAGAGAAGACTCCCTGGAAAAGACCCTTATGTTGGGAAAGATGGAGGGCACAAGGAGAAGGGGACGACAGAGGACGAGATGGTTGGATAGTGTTCTTGAAGCTACCAGCATGAGTTTAACCAAACTGCGGGAGGCAGTGGAAGACAGGAGTGCCTGGCGTGCTCTGGTCCATGGGGTCACGAAGAGTCGGACACGACTAAATGACTAAACAACAACAACTGATGTGCACTTGAGGAGTTCCCAGGGCAGGGCTGGTGTGGGGCGTGGCTTAATCCTGAGGGGTGTGGCCTGCTTTGGATGGCCACATTCAGTCCCCAAGTTTCAAGTTCTCCTCCCTTCGAGAAAATTTGGCTGAGCTAAAAGGGGAAGGGATGCAATTTGTCAGCATGCACTTTCTTCTATGCAATTGGAGACACCTCCGTACTGGCAACTTCCCCTGAGAAAATTAACCTTGCAATAAAAATATGGCGCCGTACCAAAAGAAATTGGCAAGAGCTGCTGAGAGAGGGAGGTGATGCAAAAACACAAAACCCAGAAAGCTATGCAGTTATGAGCCAAAGTATTGTGCGGCTCCATAATATGTGGGTGTGCTTGTTTTGTTAATTACTTGCCATCCAGAGATATTCATTACATCTCAAACCAATACAGTCAAACAATATGTTGATAAATGGGGGAGGGGGGAAAAGAGCTCCAGAGTCTCTTGATCTCTTTGTACTTTTATTCTCTCCCCCTCCCCCTTCAGTGCTGGTAGATGGTGATTAAATGTATAAGTCAATAAAATAAAACACATTATAGGGGGTTGTAAAAATTTCCAAGACATTCAGTAAAACCAAGCTAATGATACTGTGCTGGAAGCTTTGCTTTAATATCTCCCCGGCTTTTATTACTTAATGGCATATATATATATATTTGCTTTCGTAGATTTTCACGGGTACAGGAATGCAGGTTTTGGTGTCTTCGGGTGTCTTCCCGTGTAAGAGTCGGGGTGTCTGTGCGACAACAACCAACTCCCCTTTCTTGACGTCCTAATCTACAAAAAACCTGATGGCTCCCTAGGACACACTATCTACCGGAAAAAAACACACACCAACCGCTACTTACATGCACAATCACACCACCACCCTGCACAAATAAACTCCGTAGCCAAGACTCTCATCTCCAGAACCAAACGCCTGGCTGACAAAGACCACTTGACAACTGAGTTACAGAATCTCTCAAATGTGTTAATCGCCAATGGATACCAGAAAAACAGGGTTACGAAGCTAATCCAAAAAGAAACACCCCCCAAAAACCAAGACACAGAAGAAAACAATGGCATGGCCCTCCTTCCTTATATCAAGGGCACTACAGACAAAATCAGCAAAATCCTCCATAAACACAATATCAAAACAGCCTTCTGCACCAACCAAAAAATAGCCAATATCCTCAGAAACCCAAAAGACAAAATCCAGCTGGAAAACCAAGGGGTCTATGAAATACCCTGCAAAGTCTGCCCAGCCACGTACATTGGACAAACAAACAGACGAATAAATGCACGTATCGCAGAACACAAGAATGCCGTCAAAAAAGAAGAAAAAACTTCCTCTCTTTTCCAACACATGAAAGAAACAGGACACGAAATTAATTTTGCAGATTCCAAATTGCTCTTTAACATGGAACATCACCACAAGAGAATAATCATGGAAGCCATCGAGATAGAGAAACACCCTCACAACATGAACAAGCGTGACGACACGTCCCGCCTGCCAGACATCTGGAAATTAGCCCTCCCCACAAAAACCGACACCAGAACCAGAGGCACACAGAACGCCGTCACCAATCAACCACACCAGACCCAAACCCAGACCCTCTCCACAGACATATTACAGACTCCATCCAGTAGCCAAACTATAGTGGCACCTCCGGATGCTGCACCCCCCTGCAATCCCTACACAGATCTGGCTGGCACAAGGCACAAAACCACAGCTCGCCCCTATACACGAAGCCAAGCCAGAGCACAACTAAATGCAGCACAGCCATCTTCTCAGAAAAACTCTTCACAAGCTCAAGAGGTCAAGACACAAAAGCTTTAGCAACTAATCTACACTTAATGACCCACCCAGTGGTATTCAGAATATCACTCATGAAATCACTCAAGATATCCCTCAAGTAATTAAGGAACAAAAGAAGAAGAGGCACACTAATCTAGGAACTTCCTCTCTGCCCAGAGGCCATACACCACACCCCTCAACAGTATTTATAGGAACTCAAACACCAGATTCTGCTCTGTTCCAGTAACAAGAAGCCGAAAGCACCAGCCTGAAGATGACGAGTGAGACCTCGTCGAAACGTCGCACAGACACCCCGACTCTTACACGGGAAGACACCCGAAGACACCAAAACCTGCATATATATATATATATATATATTGCAGCAACATGGCTTTATTGAAACTGATATTTTATAATATAGTTTGGAGGGGAGGAAGTAGGCTATATGCAAAATTCTTCCAACCCCTGGGTCCATCCATGGTTAAAATATAAGTCAGGCTAGCTTCTGGAGTTGATGATATTTATTCATTCATTCATTCATTCATTCATTCATTCATACCCCACCCATCTGGCTGGGTTTCCCCAACCACTCAGGGCGGCTTCCAACAAAAGATTAAAAATACATTAAAAGATCAGTCATTAAAAACTTCCCTAAACAGGGCTGCCTTCAGATGTCTTCTAAACCTCAGACAGTTCTTTATTTCTGATGGGAGGAGATCACATGGGTGATGGGACATTAAGAGAACAAAGGAAAAGGGGCTGTGTGAGAGATGACAAATGGGTGGAGCCCCTCCTTCAATGCAGAAGGACGAAGCCTGAATTTAAAGTGGAACTGATGTGACCTAGAAGAAAAGCAGCAAGCTGGAGAGAGAGAGAGAGAGAGCGCTGTTTGAGAGCAATGTTTGATTTCTGTTTAATCCAAGGCTGTAGCTATGGGAGAAACAAGACCCTTTGGGGGTGTTAATGCTGTGAACCCCTCCACCATAGGCTCAGGTTATATCTGTGTGTAAATATATCAGAAAAGGCACCACAGTCACTGTGCCAAAAGGAAACCCGAACCCTGGGTAAGTGGCTGGAATCTCTTGCCGTTCAGAGATCGAGGCAGCATGCAACACTATCTAATAGCAGGGAGCCCTCCAGAACACCTGGGTGTTAGAGCTAATTGAAGAAATCCCCTTCATTTATTACAACGAAAATGGACAGTTCCAATGCATGTTATACTTGATGCATTTTAGGCAGCCTAACATAACCTCCTAAGGGACGCTATTGGTGCTGTGGGTTAAACCACAGAGCCTAGGACTTGCCGATCAAAAGGTCGGTGGTTCGAATCCCCGCAATGGGGTGAGCTCCCGTTGCTCGGTCCCTGCTCCTGCCAACCTAGCAGTTCGAAAGCACATCAAGGTGCAAGTAGATAAATAGGTACCACTCCGGCGGGAAGGTAAACGGCATTTCCATGCGCTGCTCTGGTTCGCCAGAAGCGGCTTAGTCATGCTGGCCGCATGACCCGGAAGCTGTACGCCGGCTCCCTCGGCCAATAAAGCGAGATGAGCACTGCAACCTCAGAGTTGGTCATGACTGGACCTAATGGTCAGAGGTCCCTTTACCTTTACCTTTACCTTTAACATAACCTCCAAGATCTCAAGCACCACACTGAGTTGATACTCATTAGCTGTACCTGACACCCCACACTGCAAGGAATCAGAAGACAGCTGTATCACTGATGGTGCTTAAGGCTAGGCTAATCAGTGTGGTCACTCCAGATGTTGTTAGACTCCACCTTCCATCATCCCTGACTAGGGTTGAGGGGCGAAGGAGCCCAATAAGATTCGGAGCCCACCGCATTGGCAATCCCTGTCCTAAGGTCTCTAAAACAGGCAAGTGGGGCAGTTCTACACTTCTAAAAAATTCTTGGTGAACGAAGAGCAGGGTGTATTTTGTGTGTTTGTGTGAATAAATATATATGTGTACATTTGAGCTTATCAGGAAAGAACAGGTGGTGTTGTTGCATACAAAGCAGATAGTCTAACACTGAGCTATGGCCCTTGCCCTTTCAACCAAATAGGTTGGTTTTAGACTCTTTGTTTTAGACTCTTTGTTCCCCTTCATGGATCACTGCCTTGCCGTGGCGAAGGGGCTTGAATAACTCAGAGAAGCTATGAGCTATGCCGTGCATGGCTACCCAAGATGGACAGGTCATAGTGGAGAGTTTTGACCAAACGTGATCCACCTGGAGTAGGAATCGGCAGGCCACTCCAGTATCCCTGCCAAGAAAACTCCATGGACAAAGACAACAGGCATATAAAAGTTATGACGCTGGAAGATGAGCCCCTCAGGTCGGAAGGTGTCCAACATGCTACTGGGGAAGAGCGGAGGACAAGTACAAGTAGATCCAGAGCTGATGAAGCGGCTGGGCTAAAGCCGAAAGGGACGTTCAGTTGCGGATATGCCTGGAAGCGAAAGGAAAGTCCAATGCTGTAAAGAAAAATATTGCATAGGAACCTAGAATGTAAGAACCATGAACCTGGGTAAGTTGGATGTGGTAAAAAATGAGATGGCAAGAATAAATATTGACATCCTGGGCATCAGTGAACTAAAATGGACGGGAATGGGCGAATTCAGTTCGGATGACCATCATATCTACTACTGTGGTCAAGAATCCCATAAAAGAAATGGAGTGGCCCTCATAGTCAACAAAAGAGTGGCGAAAGCAGTACTGGGATGCAATCTCAAAAATGATAGAATGATCTCGATACGAATCCAAGGCAGACCTTTTAACATAACAGTAATCCAAGTTTATGCACCAACTACTGGTGATGAAGAAACTGAAATTGACCAAGCTTAAACTGAAGAAAGTAGGAAAAACCACTGGGCCGGTAAGATACAATCTAAATCAAATCCCTTATGAATACACAGTGGAAGTGAGGAACAGGTTTAAGGATTTAGATTTGCTAGACAGAGTGCCTGAAGAACTATGGATGGAGGCTCGCAACATTATACAGGAGGCAGCAACGAAAACCATCCCAATGAAAAGGAAATGCAAGAAAGCAAAGTGGCTGTCCAATGAGGCCTTACAAATAGCGGGGGAGAGAAGGCAAGCAAAATGCGAGGGAGATAGAGAAAGATACAGGAAATTGAATGCATATTTCCAAAAAATAGCAAGGAGAGATAAGAAAGTCTTCTTAAACGAGCAATGCAAAGAAATAGAGGAAAACAACAGAATGGGAAGAACCAGAGATCTGTTCAGGAAAATTGGAGATATGAAAGGAACATTTCGTTCAAAGATTGCCATAATAAAGGACAAAAGTGGTAAGGACCTAACAGAAGCAGAAGACATCAAGAAGAGGTGGAAAGAATACACAGAGGAATTATACCAGAAAGATATGGATGTCTCGTACACCCCAGGTAGTGTGGTTGCTGACCTTGAGCCAGACATCCTGGAGAGTGAAGTCAAATGGGCCTTAGAAAGCACTGCAAATAACAAGGGCAGTGGACGTGATTGTATCCCAGCTGAACTATTTAAAATTTTAAAAGATGATGCTGTTAAGGTGCTACATTCAATATGCCAGCAAGTTTGGAAAACTCAGCAGTGGCCAGAGGATTGGAGAAGATCAGTCTACATCCCAATCCCAAAGAAGGGCAGTGCCAAAGAATGCTCCAACTACCGCACAATTGCACTCATTTCACACGCTAGCAAGGTTATGCTTAAAATTCTACAAGGAAGGCTCAAGCAGTATGTGGACCGAGAACTCCCAGAAGTGCAAGCTGGATTTAGAAGAGGCAGAGGAACCAGAGACCAAATTGCAAACATGCGCTGGATTATGGGGAAAGCTAGAGAGTTCCAGAAAGACATCTATTTCTGCTTCATTGACTATGCAAAAGCCTTTGACTGTGTCGACCACAGCAAACTATGGCAAGTTCTTAAAGAAATGGGAGTGCCTGATCACCTCATCTGTCTCCTGAGAAATCTCTACGTGGGACAAGAAGCTACAGTTAGAACTGGATATGGAACAACTGATTGGTTCAAAATTGGGAAAGGAGTACGACAAGGCTGTATATTGTCTCCCTGGTTATTTAACTTATATGCAGAATTCATCAAGAGAAAGGCTGGGCTGGATGAATCCCAATTAAGATTGTTGGAAGAAATATCAACAACCTCAGATATGCAGATGACACAACCTTCATGGCAGAAAGTGAGGAGGAATTAAAGAACCTTTTACTGAGGGTAAAATAGGAGAGCGCAAAATATGGTCTGAAGCTCAACATCAAAAAAATGAAGATCATGGCCACTGGTCCTATCACCTCCTGGCAAATAGAAGGAGAAGAAATGGAGACAGTGAGAGATTTTACTTTCTTGGGCTCCATGATCACTGCAGATGGTGACAGCAGCCATGAAATTAAGAGACGCCTGCTTCTTGGGAGGAAAGCAATGGCCAACCTAGACAGCATCTTAAAAAGTAGAGACATCACCTTGCCAACAAAGGTCCGTATAGTAAAAGCTATGGTTTTCCCAGTAGTGATGTATGGAAGTGAGAGCTGGACCATAAAGAAGGCTGATCGCCGAAGAATTGATGCTTTTGAATTATGGTGCTGGAGGAGACTCTTGAGAGTCCTGTGGACTGCAAGAAGATCAAACCTATCCATTCTGAAGGAAATCAGCCCTGAGTGCTCACTGGAAGGACAGATCCTGAAGCTGAGGCTCCAATACTTTGGCCACCTCATGAGAAGAGAAGACTCCCTGGAAAAGACCCTGATGTTGGGAAAGATGGAGGGCACAAGGAGAAGAGGACGAGATGGTTGGATAGTGTCTTCGAAGCTACCAGCATGAGTTTGACCAAACTGCGGGAGGCAGTGGAAGACAGGAGTGCCTGGAGTGCTCTGGTCCATGGGGTCATGAAGAGTCAGACACGACTAAATGACTAAACAACAACAACAACAACAAGACTCTTTGTTAATTAAGTTGGTTTCCTTTAGGTTTCCTGATCTTAGGATAGATTGGTTTTTATTTTAGCTTTGTTACCAGCCTTGGTTGCAACTGGGAAAGCAACTGGGGTGAAGGAATAAGTAAATGGACTGTTCTGCAAATATCGTGCTCACATCTTCTTAGTGACCTGAAATAAAAGGAAGCAAATCCATTTTTGAACTGAAAAGGCATAAAATCCATTTCATGGCAAATTCATCCTAGCCTCTAAAAATGGGATTTCAAACCCATTGAAGAACATGGCTCTGCTGTATTAGAAAACACTTTGTTCCATCCTTGGTCAACTTGAGGATTCTGAATGTTTCGCCCGAGGCAGAGAGAAGTCTAACCACCGTTAAATTCTTCCAAGGGTGCCTATCGCAGCACTTAAGACTCAGCTAAGTGTTCCTAGAAACACTTCAGAAGGTACCCTCTGATCTCAGAGTTATTCAGATGCACTCTTTAAACACCCTCTTGTCTTTGCAAAAACGATGCTGGCATGTACAGAGAGACGTTTCATGAGCACGAAGCAAAACAGCACCTTGAGACTCTTGGCCACTGGAAACAAAGCTCGATCTGCCAGTTGGCACACGCCTCCGCTGGAGGAAACGTCACTTTCCAAGATCTGCGTAGGAGGCAAAACTCTTTCCGACAGTTCTAATTACTTCTGGGGGCCGTCTCTGGAAATCAGCTGCATCTCCATAACTCTCGCTGACATTTATGAAGGGCATTGTGTTGCTGCGAAAAGGTTTGGGAACCAGGAAGGCTGGTGAACTTAATGAGGAATGGCTCAGTGCTTTTCGATGAAGAGCCTCCTGGAGCCCATGTTGATAAAAGCAACTAATCCGATCTGGTTTGCAAGGAGCAAATACCGTATTTTTTGCACCATAACACTCACTTTTTTCCTCCTAGAAAGTAAGGGGAAATGTCTGTGTGTGTTATGGAGCGAATGCCTGTGGGTGGCGGGGGGATCTGCTACAGTCGTGAGCAGAGGATCAATGGTTCCCCTTCCTTCCCTCCTCTGTAGTTACAAAGCACGGATCCACATGGATCCTCAGGATTTTTGCATTGGGCTACTCCAAACTCACTGTCAGATCACATGTCTGTGGCCACAGCATGAACCACAAAAATCATATATCCACTATTTCGTTTAGAATATTTTTTTTCTTGTTTTCCTCCTCTAAAAACTACGTGCGTGTTATGGTCCGGTGCGTGTTATAGAGCGAAAAATACGGTATTTCTGCAACCTACAGTACCTTGAAGCCTACTGATGCAACAGATCAGTGGACTTGCAAGTTTCCTACCACCAGGGAGCCATTCCTCCCATTACCTGCCAAGGAATCCCTGTTTGTTTGTAGTGATTTGTATACCACCCCTCGGCAAAGTCCTTCATGGGAAGTTTACAAAAATAAGATAATACACAGATGAAACACAATACATAACATGGACAAGTCCATTTCAGGGGCATGTTCTATTTGCATGCCTGAAACTGCACATAAACACACATCTTCAAGAGCTTCAGGGAATGCTGCTGCTGAGATTGTGGGCATGATGTCTCCCAACTATTGGATGATTGGCTGAACTGTTGTGTGAGGTCATGTAATGATCTCAGGCAGGCAGGCAAGCCTCGATAAGAATGAATGACTCTCCGGCAGCTTTATGGTACTTTTATTTACAAAAAAACACATCGAGAGCACGGCTTCTAGTCTGCTCTCATTGAATGAGTTGGTCAGTCTGAATCTCCGCCCCTCTCACAGCAGGAAGGATGCCAGATTCCCACCCTTCCCCTCTTGCCCTTCTATTGCACTCTGACCTTGTCCAGTCTCTGAGAACAGGGACTGAGAGGTTGGACTTTGCTCTCCCCACTTCCACTAGACACAGCCTCTGTCCTCTGCCTCTCTGCTGGTTGCCTAGTAACACTCTGACTGCCCCCTAACTCTCCCCCTGCTTGAGAGCTATCAGTGTTAGTGACTTCTTCGTGAAGAGGGGGTCGAGCTCTCCCTTCCCATCTCTATCAGCCAGCCACCTTTCATCTGCAGAGCTGGCCTCTCTCTCACTTGGCTCAATTTCTGAGTCTGCCTGTTCCCCTAAGCTTGGTTGAGCCATGTCCCTGACAGGTCAGTGGTAGGTGGAGACCTGGATTGATGGATGGACCCTTGGCTTGATCTAAAAGAGCTTCTTGTTTTTCATATGTTCCTAGAAGCAGAATGCAGGATAGACCCAGGCAGATGAAGGAGGTACACTGTACCTCAGTGGACAATGGCTCCCATGGAGTTTGATGGGTCAAACTGGAATCTGAGGTTTCTCCTCTATGTTCCTCTATATAGGACAGATGTGGGGAAACTTTGTTTTTTTTATAAGATATTTATTAAGATTTTCAAAGTATTACAAAGTGAAAATAAAAAAATAAGAAAATACAAAATAAAAATACAAAATAAAAACGGTTAAAAACAACTCATTCTTTCCATTACTTATTTTTCATTAGCTTATTTCCCGGACCTCCTCACGCCTCCCTTTTTTGTATTCCAGTTCAGTTTGTTGGTTCAGCAAATCCTTACCCTCTTTGTTTATCCTAGTCAGATGTGGGAAAACTTTGACCCTTCAGACGTTGCTGAACTACAGCTCCCATCAATCCTGGTCATTGGCCATGCTCAGTGGGGTTTTTTGGAAGTTGTAGTTCAACAATATCTGAATAGCCAAAGGTTTCTCACATTTGATAGAAGGGCATGGATGTGTCTGAGGACACCTTTGCACTGTAGGCATACATTGTCTTCCCATCACTGACCCTGTGTGGCCACTGAGAAGGAAACCAGGGATCTGGGAACACCATGTATGTCTCAGGGTTCAGAGTGCAGCAAGCCATATTGTACCCTGCACAGAGAGGTGCAGGGCACATCCTAGGAGACATTTAAATATACAGTTGCTGCTCCATCAGCACAAAATCAGCCCACCTTAATCGTACACATTTTGCCAAATTGTCGCCAAAGAGCAAGGAGGTTCTTTGGGAGCTTTTATGCGGAATTCATCTCTCCTCTCCCATTTCATTGTCAGCCTAGGTCTAATTAACCAAAGAGATCTCCTTTTCTTCAAGGCAATAGCTGGGAACTACAAGGGATTGTACAACAGCAAGGGGAATTAATAGCCTCTTCCAGCCACTCACTGCCAGCTTCCGAAATGATAGCACTGAAGAGAGTGAATTATGTCTTGAGAGCTGTCTTGTATTTCATTATCTTCTTACTTTTAAATTAGGGAGCACTAATAAAATAATCAAATTTTATGAACCTTGTTTTCTGGAGGGTAGTAAAAAAAATAATAATGTCAAATTTCAGAATATAATACTCAGGATCACCGAGCCACTCTGTATCCATAGCGATTTGGTTATAATGAATTAAAGTTCCAGTGCTTTAGGCTAGTTTAACTGTTCAAGGCGCATTAGGCATTGTGCTTGCGATTGCTCCCATCTTGGGAGCAAAGAAATATTTCGGGGGGTGGGGAATGTTTCAGTGGGGGGCGGGGAGGAATGGTGTGTTTAGGAGGTGAGGGAGGGGAGGGAAGTAAAATGGAATGGTGTGCATAATTTTAGAGAGTGAAAATGTGTCATTATGAGCAAATTTAAAAGCTAGTCGAAGATGTGTGCATTTGGAGGGTGAAGCAAGGACTGTTTAAAAGTGGAATGATACTGCTATAAATGCATAGTGCAGACTGGACTTGTCTCACTGGATTCACTGGGAGTTACTTCTGAGTAGATATGCATATGGTTGTGCTGTGACACACACACAAACAAATATTTAAATCCATTTAAAATACAGTGGTACCTCGGGTTACATATGCTTCAGGTTACAGAATCCACTAACCCAGAAATAGTACCTCGGATTAAGAACTTTGCTTCAGGATGAGAACAGAAATCACGCGGCGGCGGTGTGGCGGCAGCGGGAGGCCCCATTAGCTAAAGTGGTGCTTCAGGTTAAGAACAGTTTCAGGTTAAGAATGGACCTCCAGAACGAATTAAGTTCTTAACCCGAGGTACCACTGTAATATTAATATTCTAATGCATTTGGAATATAGAACAATCTGTGCCTCTATTTTCTGCGTTGGATCACAAGTATTTTTGATTTCCCCATCACCCAGCATACTTGCAAGGGGCCATGATAACATATGGCTCCCTCTCCTCTGCCTTCTCCCTTGCCACCAGAATGAAGACATTTTGCTCGCTCACCATAAATAAAACGATATCAACTGAATATATTGCAAGAGAAATCTTCTCATTATTAGAACAACTCCTGTTTCCCAATTTATTTAGCACTAACAACTCTTTACCACTGATTTATTTTAAGAAAGTGAAACATATTTTTTTTTTGTTTCATTATTGATAGCGCTTGCTAATTTTAGTGGCAACATGTGTTAAAAAGACAGGCGGAAATACGGTCCCACTGAAACCTTAATTTTTTCCGACATACCACTCTATGGAAAACTGGTTACTGTCCTTTCCGCTTAGCTTAAACATGTTAAGAATGTCGCCCTTTAGCCTTCTTTGTCAGAAGAGAGGAAGAGCATCTTCAAGACAGGGCAGGAGGAATTCACTCACACACAGAAGCCATGAAATATGTTTGTACTTTATTGCATTTCTTTAAAACATTAATATCCTGTGCTTCAGCCCAAAGAAGAGTTCATGGAATAGCTCAGAGTAAATAATAATAATAATAATAATAATAATAATAATAATAATAATAATAAATTAATCATGTGTTGGATCCCATGGTTAGGTTCCATTCACGCCATATGAAAATAACAGCATTCTACAACTTTAAACAAGCATGACTTCCCCTAGAAAATCCTAGGAATTGTAGTTTGTTAAGGGTGCTGAGAGTTGTTAGAAGACCCCTATTCCCTTCCAAGAGCTACAATTCCCAGAGTGGTTTAGCAATCAATCCCTCTTCATGGCTCCTCCTGGATGTGTTCCCAAAGCGCCGGGCGCTCTGCTTTCAGCACGCCTGGTGCTCCGGGAAGCAGGCTGCTACCCGCAGCCTAGACAGCCCTGCAGGAACTCCCGCAGGGCTGCCTAGGGTGCGGATGTTTTCCTGAAGCCTGGAGAGCAAGAGGGGTCGGTACACACTGACCCCTCTCGCTCTCCAAGCTTCAGCAAAAGCCTGCATTTGCCCCATAGGACACACCCAGATTTCCCCTTCATTTTTGGAGGGGGAAAAGTGCATCCTATAGGGCGAAAAATACGGTAATTTAAATGCTTTTATTATGCTGAGCTTCTTTGTTGCAAAAGCAGAATACAAATATTAAATCACATCACTTTGAATGGTACCCCGAAACAAACTGGCAGTCAGTGATGGTGTCTCTGTGGCCATAAGTTTCTTGCCCAGCCCTGTAGCTAAGCAGACCAGGAGTTGCTTGCGTTACCCAGAATTTGATTTCTTACATTTACATTCCAACTCTTCTCCAAGAAGCTCGAGGTGGCCCGTCCGAGTCCTAAGGTCTTTATAAAAAAAAACAGTTTACTTCAAAATGTCAAAACAGTGTTGGCAGGAGAACATGGTACAGCATGAGAGAGTAGCAAATATACCCACAACACAACAGGGTGATAAAAAATAGCTGTAATAAGGGGGGGGGAACATATTTCAAAACTGTCTAAGGTTTCTTAAGCAGCAAGACTTTATTTAAGAAGCCTTCAGGAGACAAGATGAAGCTATGAATGATACAGGGAAGGTGTTGAAAGTCTCCTGAAAATTTTTCTTAATTGGCTCTAGTATGTTTAAACCTTTCAACCTTTGTAGATCACCAGTAATCCTAATATTAAAAATAATCACTCTTAGCAATGCACTGTAGGAAAGTCTAGTTTTAGTATCCACATGGCAGCGTTTCATAAACGATGTATTTCCACTTTCAAAACAAAGCACTGAGCATTGGGTCAAGTTGGCGTCCTCTCCCTGCGACCTGCAATATGTCTGCTTGGAAGTGCCAAAATATTTTCACTTGTTTGCCTATCCTGTCATGATAGCAAGCAATATAAGCTTAATCAAGTTCCTTTACCTTAAAGTCTTTCTTTATGCTTCTGGAGAAAGTGGTGAAACAGGTGAAATGCACATGAATAAATATCTCAGATACTTGCTAGCAGCTACAGCGAAATGAAGACAGGAATGCCTGGCGTGCTCTGGTCCATGGGGTCACGAAGAGTCGGACACGACTAAACGACTAAACAACAACAAAGTGAAATAGCTAGCTAAGGAGAAGAAGAAGAGTTTGGATTTGATATCCCGCTTTATCACTACCCGAAGGAGTCTCAAAGTGGCTAACATTCTCCTTTCCCTTCCTCCCCCACAACAAACACTCTGTGATGTGAGTGGGGCTGAGAGACTTCAGAGAAGTGTGACTAGCCCAAGGTCACCCAGCAGCTGCATGTGGAGGAGCAGGGAAGCGAACCTGGTTCCCCAGATTACTAGTCTATCACTCTTAACCACTACACCACACTGGACAAAAGCATGCAACCTTGAGACGCTAGCTCAGGCATTACCTTCTTGGTGCCCTGTGAAAGTCTTGAACTATAATTCCCACCAACCCCAGCCAAAACAGCTCTGCTTAATGGGACTTCTAGGAGTTGCAGTTCACAACATTTGGAGGGGACCAGGTTGGCCAAGGCTCAGTTGACCAAGATCAGTGTTGCTGTTTTTCAGCCGGAGCACAGTTCCGTCACCACTCAGGGGAGTGCCATTGCGCACCAGTGCTCCTACTGCCTGTTTCTTGTCTTTATGACCTTCTGAGAGGTCCAAAATGAACATTTCAATTCAGAAACTGGCCAGTGTATGCAAGTCTATACTTTTTTCAGATCTATGACTCCACTTAGCTCCTAGTCACTCCTCTCCACGATTGGTCAAGCTACAGAGTGGGGCCATTAGTATTTCCCTTTCTTCAATCTGCCTCCCATGTGGTGACAGTGGGTTTTAAGCTTTCCAGTCAGGCCCCTACCACTGCACACGTGTGCATTTGTGTGAGGGCCCTTTTGAGTTGGCCTAGCCATCTGCCTGAATCTAAGTGAACAAGGGAGGTGGGAGCACATTTATTTGACAACCCCCAAACCAGCTAGGGAGACAACTCGCTGTAGTCTTCAGCACCTCCGTGGGAGATGAATGGCACTGTTGTCAAACTGGCATCTGTTCAGGGCTGTCCCGAGTTGCCTGGCGACTTATTATAACAATTTGGGCTGCATCAATAGGAGTATAGCATCTAGATCAAGGGAAGTAATAGTGCCACTGTATTCTGCTCTGGTCAGACCTCACCTGGAGTACTGTGTCCAGTTCTGGGCACCACAATTCAAGAAGGACACTGACAAACTGGAACGTGTCCAGAGGAGGGCAACCAAAATGGTCAAAGGCCTGGAAACGATGCCTTATGAGGAACAGCTAAGGGAGCTGGGCATGTTTAGCCTGGAGAAGAGGAGGTTAAGAGGTGATATGATAGCCATGTTCAAATATATAAAAGGATGTCACATAGAGGAGGGAGAAAGGTTGTTTTCTGCTGCTCCAGAGAAGCGGACACGGAGCAATGGATCCAAACTACAAGAAAGAAGATTCCACCTAAACATTAGGAAGAACTTCCTGACAGTAAGAGCTGTTCGACAGTGGAATTTGCTGCCAAGGAGTGTGGTGGAGTCTCCTACTTTGGAGGTCTTTAAGCAGAGGCTTGACAACCATATGTCAGGAGTGCTCTGATGGTGTTTCCTGCTTGGCAGGGGGTTGGACTCGATGACCCTTGTGGTCTCTTCCAACTCTATGATTCTATGATTCTATAATTTCATGGTGAGCTCCAGCACCTATTTTTCTCGGGAAAAAAATCTCTGACTGAGATTAATATGAAAGTGAATATGATTCGTATTTTCATCCTCTTAACATTTCCATGAGATCATAAGCAACGATCCAATCATGAAATGAAGATCATTAGGCAAGCTGCTTAGGGAGCAAGTGTTTACAAATGCATTTCCAACTAAATGAAATGATGCATTAAACATTAATGCAGAGACTTCTGGGATCATAATCAATGTATTTTTCTCTAATATTCATATTATCCCCATACTGGCAAAGACATGCTCAGAAAGGCGCATCTCAGTTAATAACTCTCCCGACATAATCTGAACCAGTTAAAGTTTCTCATGGGCTTTTAATGGCAATCCCATGTAGAGGGATTTAAACTATTAGGTTTGGGGGATCAGTCTGGATGATATCCAGGGGTACCTTGCAGGCCTGTGATTCTGCATCAAGGAGGCTTAGAATCTAGTACATGGGTAGGCAAACTAAGGCTTGGGGGCTGGATCCAGCCCAATCGCCTTCTAAATCCAGCCTGTGGATGGTTCGGGAATCAGAATGTTTTTACATGAGTGTCCTTTTATTTAAAATTCATCTCTGGGTTATTTGTGGGGCCTTCCTGGTGTTTTTACATGAGTAGAATGTGTGCTTTTGTTTAAAATGCATCTCTGCATTATTTGTAGGGCATCGGAATTAGTTTAGTTTCCCTCCTTCAAAATATAGTCCGGACCCCCACAAGGTCTGAGGGACAGTGGACCGGCCCCCTGCTGAAAAAGTTTGCTGACCCCTGATCTAGTAGAAGAGGCCACTGAAAACCGGTCAGACTAGGTTCTTAGTAAGGTAGCCTTAGCCTTAGCAAGCCAGGTAAGTACCACCGTTGACATGTCCAAAGATGTTGCTCTGTTGCCATAGAGACAAATGAGTGGGCCCTTTCCCACTTCATCCAGCTCAATACCATGTCATCTTAGGGTGGAAAACAATAGGCCAAGGAGAATTCTGTTTCTCTGTGTGTATGAGTTTTGGCTGATGCTGGAAGCTGGAGACAGAGGCAGGTTTAGGGAAATGCAACCAGTTCACCCACACTGGTCACTGAGCCAATAGGGCACTGCAGGGGGCACCACAACAGTGATGAACAACAGAAGGTGAGAGGTAAGGGAGTGTTGAATTTTGGCACCACACAGGGTGCTGCTGAAATTTTAAACCCAAAGTTCAACATTGCTGGAGACACAGAGACTTGTGCTGGAGCCAAAGCTGGGAGCTTTGCTAGAAACTAAATAGGAAGGCAATATCTGTAAAGCATTAATGCTGTGAGCCTGCCCATCCTATGTATATATGTGTAGATAAAACCATGTATCTCAAAGATACCACAGTCTCCACTGACCTTCATTCCAAGAAAACTGAACTCTGGATAGGTTTGGTCATCCCTGAAGTCTCTCTCACTGCTTGGAGATTGGTGTGTGCAACAATTCTTCCCTCACTGGATGTCTATTCCATATATCCAGAAACTACAACTACTCCAGAATGTGGCAGCTAGACTGGTGACTGGGAGCAGCCGCTGAGACCACATAACACTGGTCTTGAAAGACCTACATTGGCTCCCAGTATGTTTCCAAGTACAATTCAAAGTGTTGGTGCTGACCTTTAAAGCCTAAATGGCCTCGGTCCAGTATACCTGAAGGAGCATCTCCACCTCCATCATTCTGCCCGGACACTGAGGTCCAGCTCCAAGGGCCTTCTGGTGGTTCCCTCGCTGCGAGAAGCAAAGCTACAGGGAACCAGGCAGAGGGCCTTCTTGGTAGTGGCACCCGCCCTGTGGAACGCCCTCCCACCAGATGTCAAAGAGAAGAACAACTTACAGACTTTTAGAAGACATCTGAAGGCAGCCCTGTTTAGGGAAGCTTTTAATGTTTAATAAACTATTGTATTTTAATATTCTGTTGAAAGCCACCCAGAGTGGCTGGGGAAACGCAACCAGATGGGCGGGGTATAAATAATATATGTTGTTGTTGTTGTTTGTTTGTTTACTTCCTGCCCAACTTATTGACAGGTACAAAAAATAATGCATGTCAGTCTTTCAAACACCAGGTGCAATTCAGCCCAAGCTCACACTGGCTAGGTCCTATTTATTTTGAGAGGAGAGAGATGCAAGAGCTTAACTCACTCAAATAAAGCATTGTTGCCTTAAGGCAGGGATGGGGAATCCATGGTCCTCCACAGGTTGTTGGACTTCAGCTCCCATTATCACTGACTGTGCAGGCTAGGGCTGATGTGAGTTGGAGTCCATCAATATCCAGAAGGCTGCAAATTTCCCACCCCTTCCTTAAGTGATAAAACAAGCAAAAATTCCCTAGCAGAATTTACCTACAGAACCCTCACAGGATCACGGATAGGCTAGTCTCAACAGGTTTGCTATCTCTTTGCTGTAATATTATGAGCTGTGAGTTCTTTAATTTGCTAGTTATTCTGTGATGAGAACTTCAGAATTAGGAGTTGTGTATACAGACCCATCTCTAGAGCCTGTTCCATCAGCTTTGAGAAACACGGATCTGTGCTGATCCCTAATTGCTGTGACCAGGCCCCAGAATGGAAACTGCAATGCAATTTATGAAGTGGCAGTTTATGGTGGAGCCTTGATTTCCTCCCAGACGCCCGTGCTCTTTAATGCATGCTTAAACACAGGTGGTGATGGTTATTGAGGGAGATTGTGATTTAATAAGTGCTTGGAGACAGTTGTGGGATTTACAGCTAGATGGCTGAGGACTGTTGTTTTTCAGGACATATGCAGACTATGGGTGAAGACTGAGACACCCCACTTTAAGAGAACACACTGAAGACTCTTCTCCTGCTCAGTTAGCCAATTTCATCCCAGTTGTTGACTCTTGCATGATAAATATAAATTTCAGGAGTCTCCCCGCCCCTACTTGTAAACCAGGTTGAGTTGTTTGTCTTTTTTAAAGGGGGGGGCAGGGAATGAAAGGTGTGACTATCTGGAGGTATGTACATTTACTCTTTCCTTATTCTTATTTTTTTTAAAGCATGTAAAGCAAAGTTGCAAAAACTGCTCTGGGGGCTGGAGGAGAGAACTGGGTTTGTGAAATCCCACCACACTTTCCATCTTCTCCTTCCACACCAGGTGGTTCGCCACACCCTTTGTGAACCACTGCCTTAGAACAAAACAAAGTGGCTTTGTTGTTCTAGGGCAGGCTTCCTCAAACTTGGCCCTCCAGATGTTTTTCGCCTACAACTCCCATGATCCCCAGCTAGCAGGACCAGTGGTCAGGGATGATGGGAATTGTAGTCTCAAAACATCTGGAGGGCTGAGTTTGAGGAAGCCCGTTCTAGGGCAACAAAATAGATCCAGTTCAGTTGTTCAAAACTAAAGTTCCTGTATTGTGCTTGAATCCCACGCTCAAAACACTGGCAGTCTAGGGGCATACTCAGTTTTCCTTATGAAGACCAAGGGAGGGGAAGTAGTTTTAATTATTATCCTGATTAAATGAAAGCCTATTTAGCCTGAGATCTGTGGTAGATAGCTATTCTCCTAACCCAGTCTGTGTCAACTTGATGCCCTCCAAATGTTTGGGACTACAGTTCCCATCAGTGCCTGCATGGCTGCACTCACTTTTTCTACCCCAAAAGTTCAATAAATGTTGTTCTATTATTATTACTGTCCTGCTTTTTGTTGCACCCTGTTGTTGTTGTTTAGTCGTTTCCGACTCTTCATGACCCTATGAACCAGAGCACGCCAGGCACTCCTGTCTTCCACTGCCTCCCGCAGTTTGGTCAAACTCATGCTGGTAGCTTCGAGAACACTGTCCAACCATCTCATCCTCTGTCGCCCCCTTCTCCTTGTGCCCTCCATCTTTCCCAACATCAGGGTCTTTTCCAGGGAGTCTTCTCTTCTCTTATGAGGTGGCCAAATTATTGGAGCCTCAGCTTCAGGATCTGTCCTTCCAGTGAGCACTCAGGGCTGATTTCCTTCAGAATGGAGAGGTTTGATCTTCTTGCAGTCCATGGGACTCTCAAGAGTCTCCTCCAGCACCATAATTCAGAAGCATCAATTCTTCGGTGATCAGCCTTCTTTATGGTGCAGCTCTCACTTCCATACATCACTACTGGGAAGCAGCACAAAACAATAAATAAAACTAAATGATGTGTGGGTGGTTCAGTGTAAATCCACCATAAATGCATTATTGCTGAGTCCATCACATGTTCCAGAACATACCCACCAAAAAATCCCCAACAGTGTGAGGTTATTACTGCTTTAAAATCAATCTACATAGTTTAAGTTTTTAAAAAGAATTGCTCAATCGCAAAATTCACATACTTGCTCCCCACTGCGATGCATTGAAAGGGTTAGGGCAGTACTGAAATACCCATCCCTGATGCCTAGGGAGTTATGGGTGTTGAGTATAATTGTTTAATTGACAATGAAATAGGGAATGCCTAAATGTGTATTACAGAAGGCTTTAACGTGGGGAAATTCCACTGTATACTAAGTGGTCTCTGAACTCCTCAATGGGTTGATTAACTATTATTGTTTTCTGCTAGCTAACATGTGAGTGTTTAATCTTAGATCAGGTGACAGAGGTACTGAATTGCAAATTCACCACCTTGGAAGGGTGGTGGCTGAATCTTTGTTCCTAGTCTTTGCGGAAGTAAGGACATGTAATGACCCTCTCCAGTGAGGAAAAACAGCTCCAGGCAAAATGGAGGCTGTAAGGAGGGAAACCTTTGTTTATAGCTATGTTTGGAATTATCTTTTATTTCTGAGCTGCTGAGCCTGTGCTGGACAGCACAAGATATGGAATTATTTGGATGTATCTTTGATGTTTTTGTTCTGTTTTGAAGGAAGTTCTGCAAGTAAAGCTTTGCATCAAAATTATGGACCTTGACAATGTTTTTCTTCCCAGAGGAGTCAGTTTTTATGCATCCCACTTGCTTCAAACTGTGTGATATTAATATTTGCAGTAGTGGGAACATTTGGGATGTGCTGGAAGTGACCCACATTCTAATTTACTTTTCTCCTGGCTCATTCCAGGCTGGATGGTATTATGCATTTTTTCAAGCAGTGCTTTTTTTCAGGGGGTCATCAAGCATACAGAGTGTCAGCCCCTCCTTTTTCGTTGTTGCTAAAAAGTGTGGCACTTACGTACTGTAACAACTTCATGGTGAGTACCGGCACCAATTTCTCTTGGAAAAAAGCACAGGTTTCAAGGAATATTGATAGCACCAGAGGTGTCTCATAAATAAAAATTCAGAAGGAATGTGTAGAAGGAACTGCGAAAAGCTCCTGCAAGATAAATCTGAAATACAAAACAGTGACAGTGAGAGTTTCAAAGGAAACTTCTATCTCCTTCAATGAATGATGTGTTTTCCTCCAAAAGTAGCTCAGATAAAACCTGAGTCTTAAAAATATAAAGTTTTAATGGGAGACAGAAATCAGTTTTTAAAAAATGTTCAGTGCAGCCTTCAGCAACATGGTGTGCTGCAGATTTCAGCAGAAAGCTAAAGGACATGTACAGGTGAGACACAAAGCAGTAGGTCTGCCCTGAAACTTCTGCAGCTACAAACAGTATTAAAAGCAGGAATGTGTATAACCACCCCAATACCATCCTGAGCACAAATCACTATGGGTCCCTTAGAAGGATTGGGTGTACACTCAAGTTAGCTTGGGTAGGGAGAGGTGTCTGCAGGTGTTGGTTTTTTTAATGTATTTTTATTAAAGATTTTCTTGGTTTACAAAAGTATGTGCAATGTCTCTCTCCCCCCCCCCCCAAGTAATGTCTTTTACAGATCAGTTTCATTTGTTGAGACATTAGGAAGAAAAGGGGGGAAGGTGAGTGGGGGTGGGGTCAGGTGGCGATGTTTCTATTTTACTTAATATATGTGGGGTATTATGTCAGCATCACTTGTGCAGGTTCTTTGCTATTCACTTGTGTTCCTTTGGTGGTGAGAGAGGTTGGGGTTGGCCTAGGGTGTGGTTGTTCATTTGTGGTTGGCTGTGGTGGTCTTTGTTTTCATGTGTGAGTGGGGGTGGGTGAGTGTTTTGGATCAGGTTGGCCATATTGATTTGTATGCTGTTGGTGGATTTTTGTCATTGTCTTGTTGGGTTGTGTATGTGATAAAGGGGAGCCATAACATGAAGGAGTCTTCTTCTATTTGTCCCCATGTCAGTTTCAGTTTATTGGTTAATTTTTCTAGTAGGGCTGTTTCCCATACTATTTGGTACCATTGGTCCGTGCTTATTCCTGACAGGTCTCTCCAGTGTCTGCTTATGATGTTTCTGGCTGCAGGTGTTGCAGGACTTTGCAATGTTTCAGAAACCTATTTGAGCTGAGACAACACAGGGTCAGAAGAAATGAAATGACCACCAGGGAGAGAACACACACACTTATTTTGCAGCACTGCTCACCCAAAGATGGAAGCCTGTGATATGATCCAACATAACAGCCACAAAGTCAGAAAAGTTGCCTAAGGACAATGGATGGTCTTGGAATTTAGATTCCAAGCACTGACCACCATCAAACATCTATTGGATTTAGAAATTGTAAGGAAAAGATCAAACTGCGGGAGGCAGTGGAGGACAGAAGTGCCTGGCGTGCTCTGGTCCATGGGGTCACGAAGAGTCGGACACGACTAAACGACTAAACAACAAGGAAAAGAAGAGCATAGATAGCAGACATCAAAGTCAAATGTGAAAATCCTCCACTTGAATCCTTGGAGAGTCACTGCCAGCCAGAGCACCGAATATTGGTCTAGATGGCCAAACAGAAATACATGTTGCTTTGTACTGAACATTGGGCAAAGGTTCTGCTCTCAGATCACCTTCAAACCTCTGGGGGGGAACCAAAACTGGCCCATCTGCAGCCCAAGCTTTCACTTAGAGGACAACTCAGATTTATTTAAAGGTCTTCCTGCAACCCCCTCTTGCTTTTAAAAGCAATCACCGTCTCCCCACCTTCCTCCTCGCACCTTATGAAGTTTCAGTTCATTTCATGCAAGAATGAACCTGGTCTTATGATCAAAACAAGCACCGCGCTGTGGAAGGGACATAAATTGTCATGGATTAAATAGATTTAGACTTGACAGACTGCAAAGTATCCAAATCTTTCAAGTATAAAAGCAGAGGAAGAGTGTTGCGCCCATCGTGACAAGTAAACCTGTCAAGCAAGATTGCCTGTGTGGGATTCAAGGAGATGCAAGAGAAGTGGGGGGAGGGGGAAGTGGGGCGGAGGAAAGAAATCGTGAAGGATTCATATCCGTGCTAATTTTTTCTTTTCGCCTGTTTGTCACTGGGCTTGTTTTATGGGGGCTTTGCAAATGTTTCCCACAAGCCCTGTTCATTTACACCGGAGGACTCCGTATTCATCATTATAATAGCATTCTCTGCCCTGTGGGGATCTGCACCTTGATGCCACAGGCATAATCAATTGCTTGAGAGTGGGAGAAGGACAATGACACACTTTCAGGAGCCTCGGAAAAGGTAGAATTTCAATAAGGATACTGGAACTTTGCAAAGAGACCTGGCAGCCAGCTGTGGCAAGTAAACGGAACAGTCTTCCAAAGCGGTCTTAAGGAACTAGTGCGACCACATTTGGGATACTGTGCACAATTCGGGGTGCCACACCTAAAGAAAGATATTGCAGAGCTGGATCGGACCAAGACCTAGGTTATACGATTGAATTGGACAAATGGAAAAAGCTCTGGACAAAAAACTTAAAATTTACAGCCTGCTACTTAAAGGTAAAGTGACCTCTGACCGTTAAGTCCAGACTCGGAGGACTCTGGGGTTGCAGCGCTCATCTCACTCTATAGGCCAAGGGAGCCGGCGTTTGTCCACAAACTGTTTCCGGGTCATGTGGCATGACTAAGCTGCTTCTGGTGAACCAGAGCAGTGCACGGAAACGCCGTTTACCTTCCCGCCGGAGCGGTACCTATTTATCTACTTGCACTTTGACATGCTTTAGAACTACTAGGTTGGCAGGAGCAGGGAGTGAGCAATGAGAGCTCACCCCATCATGGGATTCGAACCGACAACCTTCTGATTGGCAAGTCCTAGGCTCTGTGGTTTAGACCATAGTGCCACCGTGTGAAATAAGGGAAAAATACATGAAAATGAAATACAGGTGGTATCTAACCCCTGTTAAGTTGGCTAAAATAAATAAATGTCACAACAATGTGTAAAAACCACATGGAGGTGTAAAAACCAAATAGGAACTTTTAATCACATGTGGTGGAATATAGACATAGGCATTTGATGTGATAATCACACATCCATCAACAGGAGAGAATGAAAATGCTGACATCAGTTCCATTGGAAGGCCCTGGATTCTAGTAAAAAGATAAGGTAAAGGACCCCTGGATGGTTAAGTCCAGTCAAACTTGACTATGGGGTATGGCACTGATCGGATTCTAGTATTGTGAGACAGCAGGTGAAAAGATCTCTGTCCACTTTCTCCACCCCATGCATCTCCATTGCTTGTTTAGATGTCTTTGAGAAAGCCACTTCCGAGCTGGAGAGGAGGTGGGGTTGCGGGCCCACCCCCTCCCCACACACGCGGGGGCTGGCTCACAGTCCCCGCGAGAGTAGGGGAATCCTCAGGCGCGTCATCGCCCCGGCCAGCCAATCGGCAGGCTGGGGAGGCGTGGCCTAGAGCATTTAAGGCTGGTGCGCCCGGGGACTTTACTCTCTTCCCCGTTCCAGCTGCTTCGGTTTCCCACCCTGCCTTCCCTTAGGTTTAGCCATCTGACCTTGCTATGGACTCCAGTTGGTCGCCGAAAGGGGCCTGGTAGGAATTTTTCCACTTGGCAAATTCATCAGCCACCTTGTTTTTTCGCCTACCTCGTAGCAAACGTCACAACTTTCCCAGTATTGGCGGTTAGGCATTGGCAGGGGTATTGTTATGCAAATGAAGGGGGAAGGAAGCGCCATCACCTTCCCCCAAAGCAAAGCGTAGTCCGGTAAAGGACTCTGGGTGGCATTGCCCTGTCCAAAGCCTATAGAGGTGTGGGCCTAAGGCACGCCCCCGAGCGGTGACACCTGGGGGATCCTAGTTGGCGTACTTCAGCAGGACTCCCCTGATTGGTGGTTAACCCTTCATGCAATTAGGCTGAAGCCGGGTAGTCGATAGGAACCAATGCCTAAGGCCAATACCTCTCAGTTCCTGTAATCAATAAAGTTGTGGCCTTTTGCGCCCATTAACCTTAAATAAAGTGTCCTGTGTCTTCATTTCACAAGGGGGGAGGGGCCTTGCCATGCAATGTCAATCAGAGGTGTAGTGGTTCAGGGTCATGGGGTGGGGGGAGAGGGTTGAAGACCCATTACTATTTCTGCAGAAGGTTCCCCATCTCCAGTGTCCTTGAGTAGCCCAATCAACATGGACATGGAGCTTTTAGCCACTGAGAAGCAGTCTTCTCACCCTTTGTGATGATTGGAGCCAATCAGAGTGAAAGGAGGTGAGCCAGCCACTGAGGAATGGCTCCTAGGGTCACTCTGGAGAAGGCACTTAGGGACAACACTGAGTTGTTGTTGTCGTTGTTGTTCAGTATGTTCCAAAGCTAAGCATTTAGGAACAGAAGGTGCTTCAGTTTCAAGAGAACAGTGTGAAAGCTCTGTGGCATACAATGGAACCTCAAGAGAAACACAACTCAAGGCGCTCTGAAATAAAATAATGGAGCATTCTAAATTATTGCCTATGTACGTGCATGGAAAATAGCAGATCTAGTTGTAAGGCAATATGGGGAGGTCTGCATGGATGGTTGCAACACATCCCTAACTGCTAATATTGTAACAATTATAACATTGTTTTTATGATCTCAGATCATTGCATAAACTTAGGTGGGGCTGTGACATTGGGTGCCTGTGATTATCATGAAGGGACTCTGCAATTCTGAGTTTGCCACTACACCGCTGGTGTAGTCAATAAGCATGTGGATAGGCATGATGTAGTGGTCATTGTATACTTGACTTTCCAAAACCTTTTGATAAAGGTCCTCACCATGATTCCTGAGAAAGCTTAGGAGTCATTAGATAAGAGGTCAGGTCCTCCTGTGGATCAGTAACTGCTTAAAGAACAGAGAGCAGAGAGCAGGAATCAATGGACAGTTCTCACAATGGAGGGATGTAGTCAGTTGGGTCCTCCAAAGATCTGTATTGGGATCCCATGCATTTTAACGTGTCCAAAAATGATCTGGCGTTAGTAGCGAGCAGTGAGTGGCCAAGTTAACTGATTACACCAAATTATTCAGTGTGGTATAAACAAAAAGGAATGGCAAAGAGCTCCGAAAGGATCTCTCTCCAAACTCAGTGAATGGGCATTAAATCATACAAGTAATTCAGTGTAAGGAAATGTAATATTATGCAAATTGGGTCAAAAAAACCCACCAATCAATCCAAACATGTATGCTGATGTCACCTGAACTAGTCAAGACTGATAAGGAAAAAGATCTTAGAGTTGAGGCCAGTTGCCCAATGAAAGAGCTCAGCTGGTGTGTGGTTGGTAACACTGATTTTTAAATGTAACACTATTTCTTAAAGAAGGGAATCCAAGAGGTACAATGGAAATTACAGGCCGATTAGCTTAACATCTGTCTCCATAAAACTGGTGGGAAGTATTGTTAAGGATGAAATAACTAGGTATATAAAGAAGAACAAGCCTTACTGAAGCCGAGGCAGGATGGCTTCTGTAAAGGCAGGTTCTATTTCAAGAGCCTCTTAGAGTTCTTTGAGAGTGTCAACAAGCATAGGTGATCTGGTTGACATAGTGTACTTGAACTTTTGGAAAGCTTCCAGCAAAGTCCCTCACCAATGACGCAATAGGAAAAAAATGAGGCAGTGTGTGGCTGCTGCAAAAAAATAATGGGCTTCTTATATGCATCTTGTTGGCCTCTGCAGGAAGAGGGTATTAGTCTAGATACATACATCCATACATAATTTTATTTGTATGCCATCTTTCCATAGTTTAAACCATGCTCAAGGCAGCTTGCAACATGAAAAATAAACAAACCATAATTACAGCGTAATGAAAGTGGTCATAAACAATAAATGAAACATAAAAAGTGCATTACTAAATTGCAGGTGGACGCAGGTGGCGCTGTGGGTTAAACCACAGAGCCTAGGACTTGCTAATCAGAAGGTTGGCGGTTCGAATCCCCGTGACGGGGTGAGCTCCCGTTGCTTGGTCCCTGCTCCTGCCAACCTGGCAGTTCAAAAGCACGTCAAAGTGCAAGTAGATAAATAGGTACCGCTCTGGCGGGAAGGTAAACGGCGTTTCCGTGCGCTGCTCTGCTTCACCAGAAGCGGCTTAGTCATGCTGGCCACATGACCCAGAAGCTGTACACTGGCTCCCTCGGCCAATAAAGTGAGATGAGTGCCACAACCCCAGAGTCGGTCTCGACTGGACCAAATGGTCAGGGGTCCCTTTACCTTTACCTAAATTGCCCAATTTCCACATAAACCATAATAAGATCTAAAATAAAGATACAAAAAATTGATCTTGATAACAGCAACAACCCCCGCCAACAATACCCTAACCCAAGAGACTGTACAGCAACCTCAACTTTTGTAGTTGGAGTCAGTCTAGTGGGCAGGGAGCAGGTCTTCCAGGACTCACAGCCAAGAGGGTCCAATTCAGCAAGACACTTCTTATGCCCGTCTTTTGTGCAGGAATTATTCTAGCGCTATACTAGGGACTTGGCTACAGTCTCCTGCAAACATGGTCTGAAAGGGCAAGCCTGAGTCACTCCACTTAGAAAAGGAGCATCTGTAAACTGAGTTCATACATCAACCGCAGAATGCTGGCTGATGTTTCATCTGGGACACTATTGTGTTTTCTTCTGCAACAGCCCATTTACTAGACGCTAGGTTTCCCTCCTGGAGCAGCAATCTTTCTCCATCCTCTCAATGTGATTACAGTCCATTTCATTCCATAATAGGTTTCTTTTATTATTCCCCGAGGCATGCAAATCAAATTTTACTCAGTACCAAAATCTTTGTTCTACAATGAATGTTGGCTTCAAGTGCAAGGGGGGGGGGGAATGGCTTCGCTATTGAATGCGACCCGTGTTAATAGCGCTCTTCTCCTTTCTCTCCGTCTCCTCCCCAGCCCTGCTTTGAAAGTAAACATCTGTCCAAGTTTATTTGCTTCGGTGGAAAGGCAGGAGAGTATCTTCGGGGAAAGAGCATGATAAAGGCAAGACAGATTACCCCACAATTATAACTTTCTCTGTCTAAATGTTTAATTAGATCCAACGCTGCAGAGACAGGAAATTAGTTCAGCATCCATCTGTCCTGAGGTTTTCGAGATGGCAAACAAGAGGGGCCGCCTCAGCAAACCAGATTAAAATAGCAAAGCTTTAGGAAAAAATAAAAATGTTGGCTCACTCAGCTCAAACTCATGCCAGAAATTAGACCACCTGTGGGTCAGCACATCTGGTTGGGCTTTTCTTTCAGAAGAGTGATCAGGAAGTGATGGCCAATAGGCTGTATCTGGCCCAAGGGCCGCCATCTTCTGGCTCACTGCACCTTTGCGCCATTTTAGCAGGGAAAATTAACTCCTTCCCCCAGGTGTGCTCTGCCCAGGAAGTTTCAGAAGCGGGAAGGAGTTGGCATAAAATATAGCCGTTCTAAGGCTCTGTTTCTTTATCCCTCTTGAGCTCTGCTTTAATTAGCAGGATTCCTAAAATTATTTCTGAAATTAGAGCCCTGGTCTCCTGGGTCCTAGTGACAACTCTGTGTTTGGGTTGTACTGCTTCAGAGTATAGGGGACTCGGGTGTGCTGTGGGTTAAACCACAGAGCCAAGGACTTGCCAATCAGAAGGTCGGTGGTTCGAATCCCTGCGATGGGGTGAGCTCCCATTGCTCGGTCCATGCTCCTGCCAACCTAGCAGTTTGAAAGCAGGTCAAAGTGCAAGTAGAAGGTAAACGGCGTTTCCGTGTGCTGCTCTGGTTCGTCAGAAGCGGCTTAGTCATGCTGGCCACATGACCCGGAAGCTGTACACTGGCTCCCTTGGCCAGTAAAGCGAGACGAGCGCCGCAATCCCAGAGTCGTCTGCCACTAGACCTAACGGTCAGGGGTCCCTTTACCTTTACTTCAGAGTATAGGTAGAGATACGCATGGTTGAAAGCTCTCCCCTGGTGGAAAGAATCCCACATATAAATAAAATGGTATATCAGAGAGCAGGCTATGGTAGACTCTTTCTCCCCAGTTTCTATACGGATTGAGATTTCCATAGTAAAAGGTACCACTACTGTTGCAATCTGAAATGCTACAGTCCAGATACAGGTTTATCACACCAATCTGAAATTCTGCTAGATTGTGACCTATATCCTGCCCCCTGCCCAACTTCTCTATAGCCATCAAATAGTCTCACGTAAGTGACAAAGGGAACACTCGTCCATTATGCCTTTGTCACAACAGGAAAAAAATGCATTTTAGTGTTTTCCATTCACTCCCTCTCTCTTTTAGCTCAGGAGCTTCTGAGGCACAGCAGGATGGCACATACAGCTCTCTCTCTCATCCAGCACACCTCTCGCACACTTTGCTAAATGCTGTCTGAAAGCAGGTGACACCTGTGGCCTCGACAAAAGTGTCTCCTTGACTGCATTGCAAAGACATCGGCAGACCTGTCATTAACAAATCAAGCCGTGCAAAATATTCTCCACTGGGCGGAAACAGAGAACAGCAACAGAGAGGCAGCTTTCAGGAAAAGTGACAAACGTTCAGGGTGCTGTCTGTTGAACCTTGACTACGGGTTCAGGCTCCCTGCAAGCTCTAGGAACGTAACAGGTTTATTTAGAAGGGCTCTAAAACCATTGTGCTTTCAGCTCCATGAATATGTTTTGTGAAGAGACTTTTAAATATAAATGGGACTTTTAAATATATAAGGGACTTTTAAATATAAATGAAGCTGGTCTCCGAGATTTGTCTTTCTATCCATTTCTTGGCACATGAATCTGCAAATAGTACCAACATCAGCTTGGATCAAGAGGAGGAATTCAACGCCATACTCTTCTGGTTGTTCCCTCAGTGCAGGCGCTTCCGCTTGCCAGATGAAACAATCCCCCCTCTTCCCTTTCTGTGTGCTGTTCTGGGAGTTCCCCTAAGGCTGTAGGGAGAGAATATTTTTCAGACCAAGGTCTGCATTCCCTCTTGGAAATCCTGTCAGGAGCTGCAGGACACTGGTAGATGGGGCCTGAGGCAGGAATGGGCAGATTTATAAATCTGTAAAATACAAAAAATAAATTATCAGGTGTTTCGGGCTACCACACCCATAATCCCTGACCTTTGGCCATGCTGGTTGGAGATGATGGCAGTTGTAGTCTAACACTGTTTTAGTGGCTCCAGTTAGCTACTCCCCCATACTAGGATATCTATTATTATTATTATTATTATTATTATTATTATTATTATTATTATTATTATTATTATTCCACCCATCTGGCTGGGTTTCCCCAGCCACTCTGGGCAGCTCCCAACAGAATACTGAAAACAGAATAAAACACCAAACATTAAAAACTTCTCTAAACAGGACTGCCTTCAGATGTCTTCTAAAAGTCAGATAGTTGTTTATTTCCTTGACATCTGAAGGGAGGGCGTTCCACAGGGAGGGTGCCACTACCAAGAAGGCCCTCTGCCTGGTTCCCTGTGGCTTTGCATCTCGCAGTGAGGGAACTGCCAGAAGGCCCTATCTAGTGCGTCTGATGTTCATATAGTTTCTCACTGCACCCCCAACCCAATGTACTTTTCTGTCTGGAAAACGTTCGCGTTCTCCCAAATGGCTGTGTAATCCGCTTCTTCCATGAAAGCTGAGATGTAACATTTCCCAGAGGTTTATCATTAGGGCTGCATTTGGTGGAGAAGAAGAGAAATCACATACTGTGGTTTTTCCCTCCCCCCCCCCCAGCCTCCACATCCGTCTTTCCCAGGTAACAGAATCTGTATGCTTTTCCTGCTCAGTCTGGGGTTTGACAGCCATGTTTTGATCTCCAAGCTGAAAGCACATTTGCTGTTGGAAAAACCTTTGGTTCAAAACCCGAAAGCTAAACTCAGACTTCTCAAAGAGTTGAGCAAAGTGTGTTCTCATTGGTCAAAAGTTTGCCTGTTTGTTTCCTCCCTTCTATCCAGCGGCTTTTTTGATGTGTCAAAACTTCTTTCATCCATCCCCATCCCTAAGATCGATCGTTCTTTAGAGCAGTGGCTTTCAATCTCTCTCTCTCTTTTGATTGAGGAACCCTTTTGACATGTGATAGGATGCAACACCACGAACCCTTCCCACAGAGCCCCTAAATGTGAAGTTAAAAAGAAGAGGAGACTCGTAATAATTGGGGTTCGCTGCCCTGTGCAAGAGGAGAAAATGTCCTGTTTGAGATGGGAGGTTGTAAGTTTTTGCAGAACCCCGAAGAAAGCCAGCAGAACAATGGCTAAAAACAATCTACAAGAGTATTAGTATTCAACAGAGGGATGAGCAAATATATCAAATTCAGTTTCTCTCAGCTTATTTCTTTTCCAATCTTCATCACAATCACCATCATTTATTGGGAGAGTGTCTTTCCCAATAGCCAGGCGCAAGGGAGCTTGAGTTCAGTTCTCCCCATTTCAGCCTCAGTTTTCAACACGGTCAGTGCATTTCTTCTAGAAAAAAGGTGCCAGGTCTATATACCCTTGAGTGGTCCAGATAGTTAAAGCTATGGTTTTCCCAGTAGTGATGTATGGAAGTGAGAGCTGGACCATCAAGAAGGCTGATCGCTGAAGAATTGATGCTTTTAAATTATGGTGCAGGAGGAGACCCTTGAGAGTCCCATGGACTGCAAGAAGATCAAACCTATCCATTCTGAAAGAAATCAGCTCTGAGTGCTCACTGGAAGGACAGATCCTGAAGCTGAGGCTCCAATACTTTGGCCAGCTCATGAAAAGATAAGACTCCCTGGAATAGACCCTGATGTTGGGAAAGAGGGAGGGCACAAGGAGAAGGGGAGGACAGAGGACGAGATGGTAGGACAGTGTTCTCGCAGCTACCAGCATGGGTTTGACCAAACTGCGGGAAGCAGTGGAAGACAGGGGTGCCTGGCATGCTCTGGTCCATGGGGTCACGAAGAGTCGGACATGACTAAACAACAACAACAACAACCCCAGAAAAACACTCCTCCGCCTCCTTTTTCTTCAACTCCACATGTAAATTCTCCCATGTATTAGTGCAAATTTATGCTAATATAAACAAATTTATGCTAAGATACATAGGTACCGGTCTGGCAGGAAGGTAAACGGCATTTCCGTGCACTACTCTGGTTCGCCAGAAGCGGCTTAGTCATGCTGGCCACATGACCCAGAAGCTGTCTGTGGACAAACGCCGGCTCCCTCGGCCTATAGAGGGAGATGAGTGCTGCAACCCCAGAGTTGTCCGCGACTGGACCTAAGAGACAGGGTTACCTTTACTTTAGGCTTAATGGACACATTTTAGAATAGCAATTCCCCTGGATATATTTTTCTGTTATTTTCACCCATTTGTGCATTTTTAAGCACACTTGACCCTAGTACATGCATTTGTATTTGTGTGTGTGTGTGTGTGTGTGTGTGAGAGAGAGAGAGAGAGAGAGAGAGTGTATGTGTGTGTGCGTGGCTGCAGAACTGGACTGAAAAATTCAGATAAGTGCAAATTTTAAAGGATAGCTGTGTTTCGGTTCATGTATTGTTTCAGAAAGTGCGAATTAGGTAGGTTCACCTTTAAATGTGAACTAAATTGAAGAAGAAGAGGAGGAGGAGGAGGAGGAGGAGGAGGAGGAGGAGTTTGGATTTGATATCCCACTTCTTAGGGACGCGGGTGGCGCTGTGGGTAAAACCTCAGCACCTAGGACTTGCTGATCGCATGGTCGGCGGTTCGAATCCCCGCGGCAGGGTGAGCTCCCGTCGTTCAGTCCCAGCTCCTGCCCACCTAGCAGTTCGAAAGCACCCTTAAGTGCAAGTAGATAAATAGGTACCACTTTCTAGCGGGAAGGTAAACGGCGTTCCGTGTGCTGCTCTGGTGCCGGTTCACCGGAGCAGCTTCGTCACGCTGGCCACTTGACCCGGAAGTGTCTGCGGACAGCGCTGGCCCCTGGCCTCTTAAGTGAGATGAGCGCACAACCCTAGAGTCTGTCAAGACTGGCCCGTACGGGCAGGGGTACCTTTACCTTTAAGGAGTCTCAAAGTGGCTAACATTCTCCTTTCCCTTCCTCCCCCACAACAAACACTCTGTGAGGTGAGTGAGGCTGAGAGACTTCAAAGAAGTGTGACTGGCCCAAGGTCACCCAGCAGCTGCATGTGGGGGAGCGGAGACGCGAACCCGGTTCACCAGATTACGAGTCTACCGCTCTTAACCACTACACCACACTGGTTGAATTCCAACCCCACCCCACCCCCCATCCCTAACTCTAGTTTAAAATGAGTTAGAAGAACATAGGAGGCTGCAGTGACACCAAGTTTGATGCATCATAATCCATTTCTCCACCCCACCCCCTTCCCAAAGAAGAAATCTTGGCTAGTTTCATTATATGTATGCTGGAAAGTGCCATACATTCATTCTCCCACCCCATATTAGTGACAAAATTCTCCATTTTGTAGCTAATGCAGAAGTCTCCTGTTGTAAGTAAATTACTGCACAATATGATTCCTGAGCCACGGTCCGCGTTTTCTGTTTTCATTAACTTCTACTCCATTTATCTTTAGCTGGACAAAAATCAGAGGCTGTTGCAGCAAAAAATAGGAAAAGTGCATTTTATTTCTTCCAGTGTTTCTAACACCTTGCGTTGGTATACCAGGCAATATCTCCTGCCATCCATAGTCCAGGTTCAGCAGGTGACCATGGCTATCAGCTGTCTGTCCTCATTGAACTTGGCAGGGAAGAAGATGGGAGAACATTAGAATTAGTTGGATCTGCCTGTCATTGGTGCTTTCTCTACCAGTCTTCTGCCCCACCAGTTCCGATGAGTACCAACCACCACTGACTGGTAGCAGCTCTCCGGGTTTTCAAACAGAGCATTTGGCCACCTGTATCTCTACTTGATGTCTTGCCAAATGCAAGGTGGTTCTTCTAAAGGAGATTCAGAAGCAACACAAAACACAAGGGAGTTGAGAAGAAGATTTTATTCCTAAACAGCAAGCAATATATACATACCAGGCATGCCACTTGGAAGCCTTCAAGAAGTGGCAAAGTGACTCCCCCAGGTAGTCTTAGATTCCATGGCCCTGTGGCCAATCAGTCCATGCATGAGCTTCTAAATCACTCTGCCTGTTATGTACTAAGCTTGGATAGAATAGAATAGAATAGAATAGAATAGAATAGAATAGAATAGAATAGAATAGAATAGAATAGAATAGAATAGAATAGAATAGAATCATAGAAAAGAATCATAGAGTTGGAAGAGACCACAAGGGCCATCGAGTCCAACCCCCTGCCAAGCAGGAAACAATAAGCAAGTAGGATCGTAGAATGCAACAACTGATTGGCCTGCAGGAAAAGACCAATCAGACTCCAGGAGGGAAGCCAAATTAGCCAATCAGACAGGGCTCATTGTGTAAATAATGTATATAAAAGCCTGAGGTTTGGGGGGCAATTCAATCACTGTTTTACAAGCTGCAATAAAGAGCATGAAATCACTACAGGACTCCAAGTATATTTCACTGCTCAAACCATCTGATTTTGTAGATAGCTGCCTCCTCCCAATGCCTTACTTTCCAATAACAATTTCCAACATTAAAGAAGGTTCCCAGCACTAACCACCCAGACTGATTAAGGCAGCTGGGGGGGGGGGCTTCATCTAATCCCAACTGATGAGGACATCAGAGAACGTTCTCACACCTTCAGAAACTTAACAGTTGCCAGGGAGGGGGAAGGAATGGAGGCAGGAAGGGTAATAATAATAACAACAACAATAATAATATAATTTATTATTTATACCCCGTCCATCTGGCTGGGCCTCCCCAGCCACTCTGGGTGGCTTCCAGCAAAATATTTAAATACAGAAATGCATCAAACATTAAAAGCTTCCCTAAACATGGCTGCCTTCAGATGTCTTCTAAAAGTCTGGTAGTTGTTGTTCTTTTTGACATCTGGTGGGAAGGGGTTCCAGAGGGTGTGTGCCACTACTGAGAAGGCCCTCTGCCTGGTTCCCTGTAACTTGGCTTCTTGCAGTGAGGGAACCACCAGAAGGCTCTTGGCGCTGGACCTCAGTGTCCAGGCAGAACAATGGGGTGGAGATGCTCCTTCAGATATACTGGACTGAGGCCGTTTAGGGCTTTAAAGGTCAGCACCAACACTTTGAATTGTGCTCGGAAACATACTGGTAACCATGTCAGAATCACCACCTCCTCGATATACAATTGGTCTTCTGGTTGGATTTTCCCATACACTTGACTACAGTTTTTTGATGACTACTGAGGTGTGTGAGTCTGAGAGAGAATGACTTGGATAAAACTGGAGGAAGTCAGGGGTTGGATTAATTTCATTCCCTCTGCCAATAACCTTAGGACTGGTTTTAAGGCTCCAGCAAATGCATAGCAGCACCATCTGTGAGGTCTGCCCTGCTCATGGTCATTGGTGTAGGTCAGCCTTCGCTAGCTGACTGGAGCTTATGGGACCTTGAAACCAGAACATCCAGAGGGCACTAGGTTGGCAAACGGTGGTGTAGTGGAATGAGCTTTGGAAATACTGCTGTATTTGCAATTGCAGTTCTCCTTCAGCCCACATCAACCAGCTGCATATACATTTTTTCCAGAGAAGGATTCCTATCTCCATTATTGTATTCTCAGACACAATGGGGTGAAAGACTACAACAAGGCTATCCTTTCTGTAGCTTTCCCAACAAGATACTGTCAACACTGCTACATTTTCCATTGTGTTTGCAACTTCTGAGGTTTACAGAAAGCAATAACAGATTTTATTCTCTCTCTGATATTTCCACTCCTTTTTAAAAAAATGGCCGATTAGCAGCAAGTCTGAGTCCAGCACTTCGGGGCCAAATTGTCAATCCTCACCATTCACAAGATAATTCGTCACAAGATATTCATCCAGCACAGAAGGCAATGCTAGCAAATCCATTGCAAGGGTATTTTTCAAAGCGTTCCTGTTGGAAACAACAGCTTTTGAAGCCAGATTTCTTTACATATATCCATTTACCTGTTGTATTTGCATATTATTGATATAATCCAGGAGCGAATGCTGCTGCGAAAGTTCCCTCAGAAACCATGAGGCATTTTAGAAGGGCATTAAAAATGGAAGCATTGGGTTGACTCAAAGTACCCAGAGTGCAAGGAATGTGAGGGGAAGGGAGTTTTGTTCTATGCATGAGCATGAATGAAGTCCACTTGCTCAGTGACTTAGGGTTTTGTCCACACTTCTATTGACCCACACTTTCTAGGCATGGATCTGAGGGGTTTTCCCCTTGCCCCACTCCTTTGTCAGGGAAAACCCACTCTTTAGATCTAAATCAGAACAAATAGCCATCCACAAAACCCCGATTGCCATCTGCTCCAAATGAATGCTAAAGAGAACATTTCCCCCGGCGGAAAGCAGCAGGAAAAGAGGAAGAGTGGATAAGTCCTTAGTTGGATACAATCCCATTTTAAGCTATGCAGTTTAATCCCTTCTACACTGATGAGTGGGACGCGGGTGACGCTGTGGTCTAAACCACTGAGCCTAGGGCTTCCTGATCGGAAGGTTGGCGGTTCGAATCCCCGCGACGGGGTGAGCTCCCATTGTTCAGTCCCAGCTCCTGCCAACCTAGCAGCTCGAAAGCACAAAGTGCAAGTAGATAAATAGGTACCGCTCTGGTGGGAAGGTAAACAGTGTTTCCGTGCGCTACTCTGGTTCGCCAGAAGCAGCTTAGTCATGCTGGCCACATGACCCAGAAGCTGTACGCTGGCTCCCTTGGCCAATAAAGCGAGATGAGTGCCGCAACCCCAGAGTCGTTTGTGACTGGACTTAACTGTCAGGGGTCCTTTACCTTTTTACACTGATGAATCAATGTTCGCTTCTTCTTCTTCTTCTTCTTCTTCTTCTTCTTCTTCTTCTTCTTCTTCTTCTTCTTCTTCGCTTCTACCCTGCCTTTTGGCCAAAGGGATTCTTAAGGCAACTAACATTGTCAAAAGAAAAGCCACCAAAGAATCCAAGAAACCAGCAAAACTAAAGATCAAGCATCATCTCCCAAATTTCAACTGCCAGGAAATCATGCAATTCAGCCCCAAGAAAACCAGGTCTGCGGAATTCAGCTGTCAGCAGATGGAAAATGAACAGCGAAGAAGTCAAACAAGCCCCCTGAGCAGTGTTTGGAGTGAACTTTCTGTTGGGGGGGGGGTGCCCCCTCCTCAGATATGTCCACAGCACCTGTACACAGGATGTTCCAGAGTCAGCAAGCTGAAGGTCAGTTTCCTTGTATGAGAATATTACTGCACATTACAAGTTGAACAGATGGGAAGAAAGCATGAACACAGGTATAGTACTAATCCCAAAGGAACAGCAGTCCAACACTCTGGTTTGCTGGTGATTCATCTACTTTGGCCAGAAATCCCTTTGCAGGTGCCCCCCCCCCCCCGCAAGCTTAAATTTAGAGATATTTTTCTACAAATAGCTTTCAGCTCTAGTACTTAGGAGCATGGACCCATCCAGATCATTAGCTGAGCAATGCTGGGGCAGGGAAGTGCCCCATAGAGAAATCCTCATGTGGCGCAAAGGCATCTAGGGAAGGGCACGGAACCTGGCAAGGCAGACGGCAGGAATAATTTGTTGTAGTAGTTAATTTGGGGGCTATGCTGCTGGGTCTAAATCGCATCATCCATCTCATAGGATTTACATTCTTGGGAATGTCTCTGAATGCAAGCATCTGTGCCTGCTCTTACTTCTTCCAATACCATTTTTATTTTTAATTTAACCAGGTTTATATTTCATTTTATATATTTATAGAAACCCTCTAAGCAAGTTATAGGCAATTAAGAATGTATCTTTCCACAACAGTTAATTGATGCCTGTTTTATTCATTATGGTTGTTGTTGTTGTTACAAACCACTTTGATGTTTTTCTATGAAATAGTGGTGCGTGAGTGAATAAATATTGCTTAAGGACAGTGAGTGCTTTAAAACCAGGGCTGTGCTACCCCACCCCCACTGTCTCCTCCTCCTCTTCCTCCTCTTCCTCTCCCCCACTTAACTGTTATCTTTTGCCCTTGCAACAAGCTATTCACCTCCCTGACCTCCCTGCCTGGCTCAGAGAAGGGAGGTCTCCTTCCTCAGAGTGAGGCAGAGTGGACTACTGCAATGCGCTCTATGTGGGGCTACCTTTGAAGGTGACCCGGAAACTACAACTAATCCAGAATGCGGCAGCTACTGGTGACTGGGGGCGGCCACCGAGATCACATAACTACGGTCTTGAAAAACCTACATTAGCTCCCAGTACGTTTCCGAACAAAATTCAAAGTGTTGGTGCTGACCTTTAAAGCCCTAAATGGCCTCGGCTCAGTATACTTGAAGGAGCATCTCCACCCCCATCATTCTTCCCAGATTCTGAGTTCCATCGCTGAGGGCCTTCTGGTGGTTCCCTCATTGAGAGAAGCAAAGCTATAGGGAACCAGGCAGAGGGCCTTCTCGGTAGTGGCACCCGCCCTGTGGAATGCCCTCCCACCAGATGTCAAAGAGATAAACAACTAGCTGACATTTAGAAGACATCTGAAGGCAGCCCTGTTCAGGGAAGTTTTTAATGTGTGACATTTTAATGTATTTTTAATCTTTTTTGGAAGCCGCCCAGAGTGGCTGGGGAAACCCAGTCAGATGGGCGGGGTACAAATAATAAATTATTATAATATTATTATTATTATTGGGGCAAAAGGGGAGCTAGAGAGAGTGTGCACCACTGTTTGTTTGCTGTGGCAGCTAGAAATTTTGTTTTCAATACAGATCAAAGTTGAAAGGTAGCAACTTTTGGTATTTTTTTTAAAAAAAATCTTTATTAGACTTTTTTTAACAGTACAAATTAAAATGAAGCGACACAGATGAAAAGAACGAGTTACTGACATAACAGGCTTAAGAAATGCTCCATAACTATACGCATTGATTATCCAAACTCTTTCTTTCTCCTTTATGTTTTGTTACAGGGTTTTCTTAATACACACTGATTAGCCTAACTTTGTTTCTCTTTTATGTTTTCCTTACAGAGTTTTCTTAATGGGGTTTCAAGATCAAGAGATAACTCAAAAGGTCCACAGTCTAGAGCACATCGGGGGTGAGGGGCAGTCATTATCCTTTACACTTGTGTAATCAATAAACACTTTCCATGCTTTCTCAAACCAGTCCTTTGTCTTTTGTCCCCTGTTTGCCCTTAGCTTATGGGTTGATTTCTCTAAAAGAGCACATGACCAAACTTTTGCTGCCACTGGTCGATATTTCCATTCTGAAGTGTCTTCCCATTCTGAGCTACAAGTCCTCGGGCAGCCAAGAGTAAATGACTCAGTGGCTCCTTATGAACGAGATCTACGTTTCTTTCCAGAAACTTTCAACGTTTGACTACGTTGAAAACAGAATTTCTAGCCATGATGAGAAACCTTGCCCAGAATGCTCACCTTGAGAGCTTCATGGGAGCCATGCACAATGAGTAGGTGGCAACAATTAAGCAACCACATGTGGGGAAGGGTCATAGCTGAGTGGTAGAGCATCTGCTTTGCATGCACATGGTTCTAGGTTCAGTCCCAAGCATGTTCAGATAGGGCTCTGTCATGGACTGGCTGGAGGCAGAGGAATGGTAGAAGGCACCAGCTGGGGAACCCTAAAGAGAAGAAGACTCAAAGCCTGTGGACTGGTGATGGGATGATGATGAGTGGTCAAAGGGAGAAGAGGAAGGAGACTGGGGGAAGGAGATGATGGAAGCTGAAGAGCTAACAGGGTTTAGTGAGCAGGAAGAATCAGAGGCAGAAGCGAAGGCTGGAGACGAGGGGGAGGCAAGAGCCAGAGATGAGGCAGCCTTCTGAAGAAGCCAGGGGGTCTCCCCTTCCTGCTGTGATCAGCTCCCCTCCTCACCTAGTCTCCCAGAATGTCAGAGGCTGGTCTGGATCAGAAGATTGGGAGATGCAAGTGCAGGTAGATCAGTTCCTAACAGAAGAGGAGAGGGAATATCCCACTCCCCTGCTTCCAGCGTTTCCAGAAGCAGAGAGACGGGCAGACACAGAAACTGCACAGTTTAGAGAGGAGCTACCCAGCTATGAGATAGTAGCTAAGCAACCAGAAGAGAGGGAGCAGCTGGGCGATACATCAGTTGAGAGTTGGGGGGGGAACCCCCTCCCTCCCCCAAACTCAGAGGTCCTGTCGCGGCTAAAAATTTGCCACTGCATCGGGTTGTATATATAGAGTGAGAATTGTTAGTTTGGTGTTGGGTTGGTTGGTTGGTTGGTTAGTGAAAGCTGGTAGTGTTGATGTGTGTACAGCTGGTCAGTCGCTTTTGCAGAAAGACTTTTGAGAATAAAAGCAGAAAGTACTCTGCAAAGATACTCTTCCCGTGGACTCTTTTATGCCGACAAGGGTCCGAGGACCAGGCTGAGGCGACAAAGGGAGGTCAGAACCCCCCCTTTTTTTACAAACACTGACAGGTCCGAGGGTGTCAGAGAACAAAGGAGACGCAGAGGGGGAGGGACTTCCCGTTGGCACGCTTCTTGCTGCAGAAGTCAGGGGGAGGAGTCAGAGTAGGCAACTGATCTCCTTGCGGAGGGTTGTCTGTTTGTGCTTGCAACATAATGCTGTAATAGAAGGACTATAAATCTACCAAATGCTCCTTAATTCTTATTGGTGAGCTACTAGAAGGGAGAGGGGAACTCCAGTACTGGACACAGAACCTGAAGAGGTATGAAGAGGGCAGAGCAAAGAGAGACAAGATGAAGGAGCCTCAGGTTGCTGAGGAAGGACCCAAGAGCCTTGGAGAGCAGTAGGAAGGGGGGGACCTTCAGTCCTCACTACTGCTTCATTGGGGCAAGACCCATTGGGTTGCTGCGATCACTAGACCTTATTGGGAATCAACACCACGGCTGGTGGTGTTACTCCCTTCGAAGTGCCACTCGGGTGATTAATCTTCCTTTCTCGCCACCAGTGTGACAGATCTCCGTAAACATGTCTCCTCTTACTTTCTTCATCAGCAAGAGAAGAGAAAAGCAAAAGCAATATCACGGAAACAGCGTATCTGAACTTCCGTTCCCATGACATCCAACACTGTGGAATGTAAACACACAGACATGTGATGAAACGATCCCATATCTGCAGCACAGAGGAATGAAATTCCCAACAGGCCTGAGCTCTTTCTTTGAATAAAGTGTAAATGTCAGTAACACCTTGTGAGTTATTGCTGACTCCCACCTTGACAGGCTGGGAGATACACCTGTCACTAGCAGTCTTTATGAGCTATACAGTGGTACCTCAGGTTACATACGCTTCAGGTTACATATGCTTCAGGTTACGGACTCCGCTAACCCAGAAATAGTGCTTCAGGTTAAGAACTTTGCTTCAGGATGAGAACAGAAATCGTGCTCCGGCGGTGCAGCAGCAGCAGGAGGCCCCATTAGCTAAAGTGGTGCTTCAGGTTAAGAACAGTTTCAGGTTAAGAACAGACCTCCGGAACAAATTAAGTACTTAACCTGAGGTACCACTGTACTGAACTAGGTAGACCATTGTCCCCACTCAATATATGACAGCTTCCTACATTCTTGAGGGGATGGGGATCTTAATCTGCCACACCATGACCACCTGAAGCATTTGCCTCTTTTGCTAATGACAGAGCCATCTCTTTGGGTGGGTAGGGGGGAATACTTTCTTGGTTTTAAGCTCAAAGAACACTTTTAGGATTCTATGGTCCCGCTCTTCTAAAGACTCACAACAGTGAAGCACCAGCAGCTTCTGAATGATGTTATTGAGGATTCCCAATTGGTACTTGTAATTTCATACAATAATTATTCCGTTGATAAGGTTTTTGATGTAGGAGCAGCCCCAGACATTGTGCTGATTGGATTTGTACCCGGGAAAACTATATCCTCTTTTCTTCTTCTTCTTTTGGTTAGAAATTGTCTAATTATACTGCAAGGCAGTATACATGATGTATTTTAATTTCATATTTTATGCACAGTAGTGTTACTCTCTGCCCTTGGGGGTGGGGGAGTGGGAATCTTCTGCATAGTTAAATAATTCAAGTGCAGAGTAAATAGCAAAACCAGGAATGAAAGGAAGGAGTCGTACAAAAGCAAATAGCCACCAGTCGTGAGTCACACCTGAGAGTTGCTGATGGAATCTTGGCTGTTTTCATTCTTCTTTCCTGCAGCTTCAGATTTGCCCAGAGAGCAACCGTGATGAGAAATTGAACCTTGCCTTCCTTCCAATTAAGTGGGCTAAAATGGACCTCAATGCATTTTTCAGTGCAGAAGTTAGTTTTTTTAAAAAATAAATAAAATAAAAGCTAAGCTGAGAGATGGGGGTCCCTGCTGGTATGGGGTCCAGTACATGATCTTTCATTCCCCTTCCTTCCCTCCCCCTCCAGGATCCCACAACTAATTCCCCCCTAGTCTCCTCGCTGGCCCAAATAGGACTAATTTAGCCAGCTAGCCCTGGTGATTATCTTGTGTTTATTGGATGGATTCCCCCCCTAAAATGATTTTTGAATTCTGAATTTATTGTTATTCGCGTTTTATACTGTATTTCATGCTCTGTTTTGTTTCATCAGTTAAGTGTTTTAAATTTGTTGTTAGCCGCCCTGAGCCCGGTTTTCTGAACTGGGAAAGGCGGGATATAAATTAAAATTTATTTATTATTTATTTATGTGTACTGTATCCTCCCGTTGGAGACCTCAGGCAGTGGCTGCTGGAGGGGGCAGCAGTGGCAGACCCCACAGCTGATGTTTCTGAGCCCCCGCTCAGCCACTACCTAATTCACACTTTGCAACCCAAAATGCAAACTGAACTGCAACTCTTGTTGAACATTCGCATTTCTCCGAATTTTGCATTGCAGTTCTCCAAAGAAGAAAGTGCAAACACTAGAGAAAATAAAGTACAAATTGCAGCATATATAAGGGAAATGCTTGCAAAAGTGAATATATTAGTCAAAACTGTGTATAAAATGTTTTTGTTAAATGCTTGCATTAAAATTCTGTTTAATTTTCACGAGGATTTTTTTAAAAAAATACAAATCTCTGCAGAAATGTGGAGACTGGGAGTGGGAAGCAGTCAGCAAAACTGACAAATTTATCCATCCCTAAATTTAGGTTGTCTTTGTCCATGGAGTTTTCTTGGCAGGGAAACTGGAGTGGTTTGCCGGTTCCTGATCTAGGTGGATCACCTTTGGTCAAAACTCTCCACTATGACCTGTCCAGCTGGGTGGCCCTGCATGGCATAGCTCATAGCTTCTCTGAGTTATTCAAGCCCCTTCGCCATGACAAGGCAGTGATCCATGAAGACAGTGATCCATGAAAAAGTAGAGACATCACCTTGCCAAGAAAGGTCCGTACAGTTAAAGGTATGGTTTTCCCAGTAGTGATGTATGGAAGTGAGAGCTGGACCATCAAGAAGGCCGATCGCCGAAGAATTGATGCTTTTGAATTATGGTGCTGGAGGAGACTCTTGAGAATCCCATGGACTGCAAGAAGATCAAACCTCTCCATTCTGAAGGAAATCAGCCCTGAGTGCTCACTGGAAGGACAGATCGTGAAGCTGAGGCTCCAATACTTTGGCCACCTCATGAGAAGAGAAGACTCCCTGGAAAAGACCCTGATGCTGGGGAAGATGGAGGGCACAAGGAGAAGGGGACGACAGAGGACAAGATGGTTGGACAGTGTTCTTGAAGCCACAAACATGAGTCTGACCAAACTGCGGGAGGCAGTGGAAGACAGGAGTGCCTGGCGTGCTCTGGTCCATGGGGTCACGAAGAGTCAGACACGACTAAAGGACTAAACAACAACAAATTCAGGTTATGGTTCATTCCATTCCAACGAAAAATTACAAATCCAGCGAGGATTTGGGCGGACACAGTAATTATCTCTACTAAGGATGAGATAGGAACACAGGAAACTGTGTTATGCTGAGACATGTCCATCTGAATTTGTATTGCCTACACTGACTGACAGCAGCTGCCCAGGGTTTGAGACGGGGCTTTCTTCCAGCCCTGCATGTAGTAGATGTCAGGATTTGAACCCGGGACATCCTACAAACAAACAAAGCAACAGCTCTGCTACTGAGCTATGGCCATTCTGCAAATGGAGTTCCCCTTTTGCATGTCTTGGTTCTGTCCTCTTCATTGATCTTATTCAGCATAGAAATCTGCATTTCAATACACATAAAGATTATCATTATTGAAGTTTCCACTGGAAAGACATCAGTTAAGACATGTTGAAACAACAGGACAAAAAAATCCAGACTCTTTTGCAACAGCTCATTAATCAGTCTGCATCGCCGGGCAGAATTGATTCGCAAAATATTCAGCTCGATATAGACCACAGGTGGTGGTGTGACAGAGACATGGAGGTGGGGATGCAGAAATATGACATCTATTCCCCATGAAAGCATCTCAGGATGACTTTTTCCCATCAGCAAAAGGAACTGCCTTTATAATGTTAGGAAATATTTTCCTGTCAAAACACACTGTTTAAATGCATGTTCTCTCAAAATGTAACTCCTACATGTATTTTTGAACATGTTTGGATGTGTGTCTGAGCCAAGAACCATGTTTATATACCAGCTCAGTGTCCAACTTGCTATCTGGTCCCCTGCCTACACCAAACATAACCATGCCTCTCACCTGACGCTTTGTTATGTGCTCTAACCTTGGACCTACCCTAGATACTGCTTTGGATGCTGTAGACAAGTTGACTCGGGTGCCCTATGAAAATAAGGGATGCGGGTGGCACTTTGGTCTAAACCACTGAGCCTCTTGGGCTTGCTGATCGGAAGGTCAGCGGTTTGAATCCACTCAACGGTGGTGAGCTCCCATTGCTCTGTTCCAGCTTCTGCCAACCAAGCAGTTCGAAAGCACGCCAGAGCAAGTAGATAAATAGGTACCACTGTGGAGGGAAGGTAAATGGTGTTTCTGTGCACTCTGGTTTCTGTCACAGTGTTCCATTGCTCCAGAAGTGGTTTAGTCATGCTGACCATATGACCCAGAAAGTTGTCTGTGGACAAACGCCGGCTCCCTCGGCCTGAAAAGCTAAATGAGCACCACAACCCCATACAGTGGTACCTCAGGTTACAGATGCTTCAGGTTACAGACTCCACTAACCCAGAAATAGTACCTCAGGTTAAGAACTTTGCTTCAGTATGAGAACAGAAATTGTGCAGTGGCGGCGCAGCGGCAGCAGGAGGCCCCATTAGCTAAAGTGGTACCTCAGGTTAAGAACAGTTTCAGGTTAAGAACAGACCTTGTTAACAGACAGGATGCTCAGCTAAACTGGACTGCTGGGCTGACCAAATCTGAAAATATTGATCATCTTCTATTCCAGAGATGGAGAACCTCAGGGCTGAAGGGCAAATGCAGCCCTGCAGCCCCATATTTATCTGGTCTGTGGGGCTTTCCCCAGTTTACATATTCCTTGAGTGTTTGTGCCTGTCTTGAATGTTGCTTGATGGCCTGGATGGGAGAGGGAGAGACAGAGAGAGACAGAGTGTGTGTAGAAGCTAGCCTCCTGTACAAAACTAAAATTTACATTCCTTGCTCTGCCCACTTTTGCCTCTGGCACCATCCACTACTAGCATGCGGCCCCTGGGAGCTTGTGCAGCAGGCATTGTGGCCCTTGGAATGAGACCGTTTCCCCACCTGCGCCCTACTAATTTCCTGCACATTTTTTCCTTTCCTGTTCCTACACTTTCTTTCCTATGACTTGCCTCCTCTCATTTCTTTCTTCTCCTAGTAACCTCCACTCTGTCTCAATCCCCTCCCCTAATAATAATAATAATAATTGTAATAATAATAATAATTTTTATTTATACCCCACCCTCCCCAGCCAATACCGGGTTCAGGGTGGCTTATTGTTTTGGTTTTTTTAAAAAAATAATTTTTATTAACCGACCAATCAAATCAAATCACATCATATAAATTCCGAATTACAAAGCCGAATTTTAATTTTTTTTCAAGATCCGAAGGGGATTCCAATCATCTTCTTGCTGCTGCGTTAATATCCACAAATCTGTCCAAATAATGTTCATAATTCTATCCAGTCCTATCTTGCTGTTCCCACATCTCATCTTATTCATATATTTTTCTTTTTTCTTTGTGATCTCTTCTGTTAATTTCCTTAAGCAGGTAAACATCAGTTATAATCCTGTGTGAATTTTTCCGTTCGTCCAATCACCATATCGAGATGGTTTCCATGTATCATCACTTCCATAAATAAAAGCAGTTTTTCCATCATTAATCTTCGCAAATCTGTCGCCTTCTTTGGTCCCTCTGAGGAGGCTCGCCCACAATAAAAACAGATCTGTTCCTCCTCCCAGACATAAGTCTTTCGACAGAACTTGCCAAAATGGCGATGCTATTTTTTACTGCGTCATCCCAAAGCTCTTATACTTTCCACAATCTCCTTAAAACATGCTTTTGGTTAGAAAATTATCTCCACACAGTCTTAAATCATCAGCTTAGGTCATTTAAGCGGCATTTCTGACTTGGGGGGGGGGGGGATTCTTGGTTAATCACATAAAGAAAAGAAAGGAAAGTCCCCCCCCCATCCAGTCCCGTTGCCGACAGACCGAGCCTTGGTGTGTCTTCTCATGATATATTCCTGTTTATCCGACCCGTCTTCTTTCTCAGAGATCTCTTCAATTAGCAGTCTTTACTCCCCATTCTTCCTTGAAATATGTGCATTAACTTCCTTCTAATTGTTTCTTTTGAAGTTGCTGCAGCTAGAGGCGCGAATCAGAGACAGCGTCCAGGAGATTCGAAGTCCACGCAAGGGCTTTCTGCCTAGTGCCCCCACCCCCTCAAATTTGGGGGTGGTATAGGGCACAGCAAGCAAGGGCAGTCCCCCCCCACTCGCTTGGGGGGGTCGGGAGGCTGCTTACTCCCATCACAGCCTCTTAATTACCTCATGTGGGTCGGAGAGATGTTATTGTCGGCCATCTTCCAATGCGACCCTAGTGGCCCCCTCAGGGCGGCTTATTGGGAGTCATTCTGCACAGAAACATGTTTGTACCTTCAAGAACAGTTTCTGTAAGCTCTGGGCTGATTGAGTACAGCTGGCCATGACTACAAAAGGAGAAAAGCTGCAGTTTGAACCCTGCCTGCAGGAAAAACATCCACAAGCTTTGCTGTTTGTTGTTTTGAAATAAAACCTTTATTTAATTTGGTTTTACACCAGTCTCGTGGTGTCACAGTCTCTGTCATCTGCCACCAGTGGAAAATCCTCCTCTAACACGGCTAACACCAGATATAAAAACAGATTGAAATACAACTTAAAAATAAGATTAAAATACAACATGAAAACATGAAAACATTAAAATACAGCCTCATTTCAAAGGAAACTCAAATAAAAAACTTGGGGGGGGGGGATGAAAACGTCAAGTCTTCACCAAGGCTAACTATCCAGACTGGTCCTACATGGGCCAGAAAAAAGCCAGGGAAGTCCCCAAATAGGAGAATAGGAGTTCCATCACAGGAGGAGAAAGGGAAAAAGAAGAGGGGGAGGGAATCAAATTGTGGTGGCTTTCCACTCCTGAAGGGACTCTGAGATCTGGAAAACAAATGCTCCTCTCTGGTTCCATCTTGTATTTGGATTTCCTACAAGCCTGCACTTCCCTCCTCCACTGGTCCTCTGCAGTCAGCAGAGGCAGCAGTGACGATCTCGAGGCTCAGCAACATTAAGGGATCCTGCGTTCTCTGTACTCCGGAGACAAGTGAGCCATCACCTCCTACCCTTTGATGTCTAAGGTCAGTCGCCCTTTGGCAGCCGGAAGGCACTGACCTGTATCTGATATTTATTGAAACCTGAAAGGGTGTCCAAAATGTCATTGTTCTGATAGGCAGGGCCAAGAGGCATATTCTCTCTGGGGGGATGAAGCGCATGCTGCTGCCCGTCGAAATTAAGCTAGTCATTAGAAATGCAATCCGCAGCCTGAATTGCAAAATTGAAAAGCACTCAGGCATTCAATGGCACTTCTTAAAAGGCAAAAAAATAAAATAACGTAACATCAGATAAATGCATAAATTGTAGCAATCATCAACAGCAGTTTGTTGAACCTGGTTAAGATACAGTCATAAAGGTAAAGGGACCCCTGGCCATTATGTCCGGTCGTGGCCGACTCTGGGGTTGCGGCACTCATCTCGCTTTATTGGCCAAGGGAGCCGGCGTACAGCTTCCGGGTCATGTGGCCAGCATGACTAAGCCACTTCTGGTGAACCAGAGCAGCGCACGGAAACGCCGTTTAGCTTCCCGCCGGAGTGGTACCTATTTATCTACTTGCACTTTGACGTGCTTTCGAACTGCTAGGTTGGCAGGAGCAGGGACCAAGCAACGGGAGCTCACCCTATCACAGGGATTCGAACCACCAACCTTCCAGTCGGCAAGCCCTAGGCTCTGTGGTTTAGCCCACAGTGCCACCCGCGTCCCTAAGATACAGTCATACCTTGGGATAAATACGCTTCAGGATAAGTATTTTCTGGTTGCGCTCCGCAGCGACCTGGAAGTAACAGAGCATGTTACTTCCGGGTTTCGCCTCTTGCGCATGCACAAGTGGTCAAAATGACATCATGCACATGCGCAGATGGTCAAAATGATGTCACGCACATGCACAGAAGCGGCGAAACACAACCTGCGCACGTGCAGATGCACAGTTACGTCTTACGTTCTGTTCAGGATGCAAACGAGGCTCCGGAAAGGATCCTGTTCGCATCCCGAGGTACCACTGTATTGGCATATATTGACGTTTCAATTGGGTTAAAAGTCTTTGGCGCGTAGCGCTCTCTCAAAAACACACTTGCCTCCACCCCCACCTCCTGAATAAATGAAGTGCGCCTATTTGGATCCCATAAAAATAACATAAAAGGAACACAGATGAAATGATAGCTGTGTGAGGCCCAAAGGCACTCCAGCTGAATCCGTTACACTTACAACCTAATCCTGTTCCCTCACATGCTTTCTGAGATCAATGGGATTTTCTCCCAAATAAGAGTATGCAGCTTTAATCTGTTGTACCAAGGGACAGAAACACAAGGGATGCTTGAGCAGCCTCGTGCATGCCCTGAAAAGTAGGTTGCACCCCTTTGAAGTCAAATTGGGGGGGGGCTATGTGTGCACATTACACATCACTCTGTTGCTGGGGGATTCGATGATGGCCTCCACCTTTGTGTATACAGAGGCCTTCTCTACACTTCCAGGGGAATGAGATGGTAAGAATGAAAGGTACCATTTTGGATTATGCATAGGGACACCCATTTGGGATTTGCTCCCCCATATAAGAACAATTCCCTGCTAGTAAAAAAAAGGGGGGAGGCAGGGGTTCTAGTGCAGCTCATTCCCTGCCACGCATAGTGTGCTTTTTCATGCTCATTGAATATGTAGTCAGCAGAGGACATAGGTTAGTCTTGGAAATAAATGGACACAACTAACTTAGGTCAATTAATCTCACCTGGCTTACTCTAATTAGAACTTGGTTGGATACAAGCCAAGAAGAGCTCTACTCAGCTGTTAGAAAACAAGACTCAATTGCTTTCTAAAATGTATAAACTAATACCAGAATGGCATACAAAAGACGAGCAGGTTAAATCAGTTATGATACTCTGGGTGGGGGATTTTGGCTATAATATACAACTTACAGCATGGGAGAAGCTATGGGACTGGGGCTTTAAAAAAAAATTAATCATTTTTTTGATACAAACATCAACTGCAAAAGATACATACAACAAAAACCATAATAACAATAATAACACAATTTGACAATTCAGATTTGAATACACTAATATACCTATGACTACACGTTTTTCAACAATATTTTCCCACCTCTCTCTCCTCCGCCTACTTCCCACCACTATCCGCCTTATCGCTTAAATATTCATTCCAGATTTCTTCATATTTATTATGGGACTGGGACTTGAAGTTTACAGCATGTTATACGTTGAAAGAAAACTACGTGAAAAATGATGTATTGTTGGTATTTAACCCCTAGTAAACCAGCTAAAATGTACAAAACAAGGTCAAATGCTGGAAATGTAAGGAAAAAGAAGGCACATTTTATCATATGTGGTGGACATGCAAATTAGTAAAAGAATTCTGGGAGATGATATATAATGAACTTTAAAAAAATGTTCAAAATATTTTTTTCTAAAAAACCACAAAGCTTTTCTTTTAGGAATTCTAGGTGCTGAAATTCCAATGGATCAGAAAAGACCATTTGTGTATGTGACCACTGCTGCTCGGATGTTGCTAGCCCAGAGATGGAAAGAAGACAGAGACCCTACCAGAGAAGAATGGCAGACTTAAATTGATGGATTATGACCAGAAGAATCAGCAATCAGGAAGACCAAAATTTCAATAAGGAATGGGGTAGATATATAATTTGCCTTAGAAACTATTGTAAGCAATTAAAATTATTAGTAGGGTTGGAATAACACTTGTAGTTTAATGTTAGGGTTTGGGGTATAATGGAGAGTTAATAGATTTATATTAATAGACAAGATGCAGGAGGAAAAGGTTGATATAAAGACCCACAAAGGGGAAGAGGAATTTCAGGAGCTTCTTCAGAATTCTCTTTCTATGTTGGTTGTTTGATAATTGTAATTTTTTAAAAAAATCTGATAAGAAGAAGAAGAAGAAGAAGAAGAAGAAGAAGAAGAAGAAGAAAGGGAGGAGGAGGAGGAGCTCTATTGGATCATGTGGAAGGTCCGTCTAGTCCAGCATAATCTTTTCCCCACTGCCAACGTGGTGCCTATGGGAATTCCACAAGCAGAAGATGGTGGCAACAGCACTTGTGTTTCTCAGCAACTAGTATTCAGAGGGATACTGTCTCTGGATACTAGATGCAGAACATAGTGACCATGGCCTGTTAATTTTGATGGGCTTCTCCTCCATACATTTATCTAACCCTCTTTCAAAGCCATCACTACATCTTGAGCTAGCGAGATCCATAATTTAACTATACACCGTGGGAATATGCTCTTTATTTTGTCTGTCCTAAGTGCCCCGGGTTCCTCTTTCAAGAGAGCGTTGTGAACCCTCGAAACTCGCCTCCAAACCCTGGTAGAATGAATTCTGCTACCATCTCTGTTTTTTAATTGGAAATGTCAAGGGCCGAAGCTGGAACATTCTCTGTAAAATCCACGTGCTCTGATCTGCGAGCCCTTGGTTGAACTCTGCAACACTGGCACACGTGTGAGAGAGATAGAGAGTTGTGATGGAGTTCTAAGCCTCTAGTTTGCATTTCTTGAGTAACAGCAGTTATATATTTTTCCTTTCCCTGTCTTTCCCTAGTTTTCAGAAATGTCCCCTGTAGCAATACAGCGTTGGTAATGAGACACGAAGCAGAGAAACAAACATACACAATATCATAATTAAATGACACAAGGACTGTCTCTGGGGGAACGTTAACGGAAGGGAGAGAAGGTGGTGCTGTGCGATTAGGTAGCTGAAGTAACCCCTGGTAGGAAAAGACATTTAAGCTCTTGTCTATCTGGCATGCAGACGGTATTGCTTCTAGCAGTACATTATTAAAGATATAGCAGAAGGGGGTGGGAGGGGGGCTTGAAGTTATGCGTCGGGAGGGGAGATTAGGCCTGCATCTCCCAGTTAATTATGCGGTGTCGTAATAAATTAAAATGTGCCGGAAATAGGAAAGAAATTCAAAACAATCCCGATGAGTCTCACTGATTTGATGGATGCCACAATCCTCGTTGGTCTCAGCCTGTGAGTGCTTACTTATTTGTAGGTTCCCTGAGCTTAATACGAAATACAGTGGTATTTCGGGTTACAGACGCTTCAGGTTACAGGCACTTCAGGTTACAGACTCCGCTAACCCAGAAATAGTACCTCGGGTTAAGAACTTTGCTTCAGGATGAGAACAGAAATTGTGCGGCGGCAGTGCAGCGGCAGCGGGAGGCCCCATTAGCTAAAGTGGTACCTCAGGTTAAGACCTCCAGAACAAATTAAGTTCTTAACCTGAGGTACCACTGTAGTTCTAGAGAACAGCGTCGTCCTATGCTGTTAGGTTGCAGAAGCCTTGCTAGGGCACAGTGTGAGACCCGGAGAGCGTGGCGGGTAAATAAATGGGCATGTTTACTCAGACGTAACTCCCAGTGTGTTCATAGAGTTGGAAGGGACCCTGGGGGTCATCTAGTCCAACCCCCTGCAATGCAGGAACCTCAGCTAAAGCATCCATGACAGATGGCCACCCAACCTCTGCTTAAAAACCTCCAAGGAAGGAGAGTCCACCATCTTCTGAAAGAGTCTGTTCCACTGTTGAACAGTCAGGTGCGCCAAATGGTGTGGACTGAGGGGTCTTCAGGCTCCCCCCCCCCACTTTTTCAAGGAGGGGGCTGGGCTCCCCAAAATCCTGTGACCCCACTCTGCCTCCGCCTCTTCCTCCCCACCCAATGTCATGCGGTGAGGGGGAGGCCGAGTGTGGAGCCAAGCTCTGCACTCCCCATTCCCACCCCTGTTCCTCTTGCGAACAGCTCTTGATGTCAGACGGTTCAATAAGACTTAATTACAAAGAAATGCACACACAATTGCAACCCAAGTAGGTGCAAGCCTACTTGTTCACCTGGCAGTAAATCACATTGAATGCAAAGAAACTTACTTATGAGTTCACATGGGTGTGGAAAAGAAATTTGATTCAGTTTACATTTCAAGTTAAGCATCTTCAGTTGGCTGGACAGCACCATCCTTTGAAATTCACCCTTCTCCAGTTTTGCAGTGCATATATTCAGCCAAGAAATATGCAGGAAAATGCCAACAAAAAGTCATTGTATTTGGGGAAATTGTCTCACAGAAGTGTGTACGTGCAACTCTCAATTTATGATAAAGTTACATTCTGGGAATAGAGCCTAAAGCCCAAATTGTGTATAGTAAAAACACATTGGGTTCACTGGTAGATGGAACTGCCAAAAAAAAATTCTTCCCAAATGCACAGCCCATTTGTTATCCCCCTTTAAAAAAAAAAAATTGCCACGTGCTTAAAGCTGATTGTGCACAAGTTAAATCCACATAAATTGCGAGTTACATCAAATAGGCAATACAGTGGTACCTCGGGTTACATACGCTTCAGGTTACAGACTCCTTTAACCCAGAAATAGTACCTCAGGTTAAGAACTTTGCTTCATTATGAGAACAGAATCGTGCTCCGGTGGCACAGTGGCAGCAGGAGGCCCCATTAGCTAAAGTGGTGCTTCAGGTTAAGAACAGTTTCAGGTTAAGAATGGAGCTCCGGAACAAAATAAGCACTTAACCTGAGGTACCACTGTATTAGGGATGCGGGTGGTGCTGTGGGTTAAACCACAGAACCTAGGACTTGCCGATCAGAAGGTCGGTGATTCGAATCCCCGCAATGGGGTGAGCTCCCGTTGCTCAGTCCCTGCTCCTGCCCACCTAGCAGTTCGAAAGCATGTCAAAGTGCAAGTAGATAAATAGGTACCGCTCTGGCGGGAAGGTAAACGGTGTTTCCGTGTACTGCTCTGTTTCGCCAGAAGTGGCTTAGTCATGCTGGCCACATGACCCAGAAGCTGTCTGCGGACAAACACCGGCTCCCTCGGCCTATAGAACGAGATGAGTGCGCAACCCCAGAGTCGGTCACGACTGGCCATAATGGTCAGGGGTCCCTTTACCTTTTACCTTTACCACTGTATTGCAATGATGGGTATATTAGGAGAAATTCACACCCAAATGCTGGTTAATTTTCACGAGGACCTTTAAAAGAGCAATTTGCAAACTGATGTGAAAATGTGGAGAAATAGACTTGAGATTGGGAAAAAGTGAGAAACCAATAGAAATCAAAATGGACAGATTCACCCTTCTCTACACACATCCTAGCTGCATAAAAGTAAACACATAAACTGCCAGCAGACATTACATGCTTGTCCAGAATCCATGCCGTTTTGCCTTAAGTAAATAAATACATACACACACCCAACACAGGCCTGTTTCAGGGTAAGTTGAATGTTCAAATGCAGTCATTATTGTGTCAACATGCATTCTGTTCCAAGCCAGCCATATAGTTAGAAGCATTCATAGATTCCATGTCAGAATTAAGAGGGGGAAAGATAAATCACAGCCTTGCTGCTGAGCACAAGAGCTGAAAATGAAGAGAGAAAATTGTATTTGCCTTCCCATTTAATACATCAAAGTAATTTATGTCATAGCCATCTTGCTTCCTTTAATACATATGCAATTTTAAACAAAATCAATCTCTTCCAACCTCCAGAAAACCTCCAAAAATTGTTTACAAAGCTTATGCATTTTTGTTGGAAATAAAACTCTTTCGCTCTTGCGGGGGGATGGGCGGACCCTGTCCCATTTACCATAAGAGGACTTTTGTGCTCAGCTGACCAAGGCAATTAAAGAAAAATGGGTAGGTTGATTATCCCGAAGATTAACTAACACATTGGTTTTAAGATGTCTCATAACTGTTCCAGCCCACAGAGCTCCGTGAAATCTTCCTTTTTCTTTTCAATTAGAACAGTTATAATAATATCAAAAGGCTTTCCCCAGATTTCCCAGTGGAACTGTTTTCTAGTGATGATGGAGATTCTAGTGATGATGGAGATACTGGTATTCAGGTAAGGTGAAGTCAAAATCCCACGCCCAGCTGCCATTTTGTCAGCAATTTTAAGGGCATGATATTCAGGAGAACTTTTTAATGATTGTGGGGCGAGGGGCTGCAAAGGTGTCAAAACATACCTGTAACACGTCTGGAGCCAACCCTGTCTACAAAATGATACTAGTTTCAATATTTGCACATGAAGCACAAGATCTTAGAGGTAGAGACTTAAGGACTCGTCTTATAACTGCACCACAATTTGCTGCTGTGAAATATACTCGGAGTCCTGTAGTGATTTCATGCTCTTTATTGCAGCTTGTAAAACAGTGATTGAATTGCCCCCCAAAAAACCTCAGGCTTTTATATACATTATTTACACAATGAGTCCCATCTGATTGGCTGATTCTGCTTCCCTCCTGGAGCCTGATTGGTCTTTTCCTGCAGGCCAATCAGTTGTTGCATTCTACGATCCCACCAGCCTAGTAGGCTGATTAACTTCTTCCTGGAGCCTGATTGGTCTTCTCCTGCAAGCCAATCAGTTGTTGCATTCTAGGATCCTACTTGCCTATGGTTCTAGGATCCAAGGTTAGTACATAACATGTTGCTAAGCCCTGGAGGACACTGAATGCAAACTTATATGAAGTTAGGCCTGCTTATGTTGGCGTCTTAATCTCGATAGAAAAGTTGACAGAAAAGGTATCATAAAGAAGGTAACACAAGGCTCTACAAAACGGGGTCCACTTTTATTTCATTTAAAAAGGAAGGAAGAACATGTGTATATACCACTTGAGACACACAGGAACCTGTGGAATGACACTTTCTAAATTAGAATCAGAATTGTAGAGTTGGAAGGAACCCGTGGGTCATGATATGATAGCCATGTTCAAATATATAAAAGGATGTCACATAGAGGAGGGAGAAAGGTTGTTTTCTGCTGCTCCAGAGAAGCGGACACGGAGCAATGGATCCAAACTACAAGAAAGAAGATTCCATCTAAACATTAGGAAGAACTTCCTGACAGTAAGAGCTGTTTGACAGTGGAATTTGCTGCCAAGGAGTGTGGTGGAGTCTCCTTTTTTGGAGGTCTTTAAGCAGAGGCTTGACAACCATATGTCAGGAGTGCTCTGATGGTGTTTCCTGCTTGGCAGGGGGTTGGACTCGATGGCCCTTGTGGTCTCTTCCAACTCTATGATTCTATGATTCTATCTAGTCCAACCCCCTGCAGTGCAGCCATGACAGATGGCCATCCAACCTCTGCAACTATGAAATTAATGTTTTATTTTATTGTTACTAATACAGCTGGGTGTGGTTGTGGGGAACAAGGAGAACTGTAATTGACTGTATGTTTGTTCCTATATTGAAATTTAGCAATAATAATAATAATAATAATAATAATAATAATAAATCCTAAGGGAAGACTGGAATTGGCCAATGACCCATCTAGTCCAGCATCCCCTTCGTACACCCGTGTTCAGCCCACGTCTTCAGCGCCTGCATGGGCAGGGTGTCGGGAGCACCTTCTCCGACCTTCCGATCACAGGAACGTAGGAACAGCAACACAGCATTCCCGAGGAATGGATCCTGGTGCAGTGGACTCACATTTGCTCATGTGATCACCTCAAATGCAGAAGAGTAACGGAAGCAAAGCTGTGGAGGTTCTGTTGTGTCCCTAATTCATTTCTTCTAATTTAAACAAATAAAAGAACGTAACGAACATGTACGAGAGAAACAGCTCTCTCATACTGCCATCTTGTCTCTAGACAGATCAAAGAAAAGGCACACAGTACAGTAGTACCTCGGGTTAAGTACTTAATTCGTTCCGGAGGTCTGTTCTTAACCTGAAACTGTTCTTAACCTGAAACACCACTTTAGCTAATGGGGCCTCCTGCTGCTGCCACGCTGCCGGAGCACAATTTCTGTTCTCATCCTGAAGCAAAGTTCTTAACCCAAGGTACTATTTCTGGGTTAGCGGAGTTTGTAACCTGAAGCGTATGTAACCCGAGGCACCACTGTAATGTGATTACATAAAGTGGGGCAGTCAGGATGGGCCTTGCAGCCAAAGTCCAGGGCTGCCTAGCAAAGGACCAGCTAGAGAATCGCAGATGACAGGGGCAGGAGCAAACAGACCCAGAAACAGCATGTAGGCTGGAAAAAGCATTTCCTGCAGCTGACTGGCACTCAAGCTGGGTGCCAGGGCATGCATTCTTTCCTATTTTCCAAAATCATAGTCAGGGGAGTGAGTGGCTAGACATACACATGGCTACAGATAGGGCTATGCATTGACGACAAGGTTCAACTTGCATCTCTGTCAATAGCTTTGTCAACCTGGTACCCCATAGATATTTTGGACTACAATTTCAATCCGCCCCAGACATTTGGTGAAGGCTGATTTCAGGGCTGCAATGAAACTGATATTTTCGTAATGGGCTGCTTTTTTGAGAGGTTAAAAAATTACAATGCCCCCCCCATAGGTTTTCTACAAATTACCACAAAAGTGATCCTACTGAGGAACCCTGCCTCCAGTCAAGGTTTAGAAAGACCAGCCCAATCTGTCACCTCTCTTTTTATCATTCCACAGGAGATATTTCACCCCCTTCGAGCAGTTCTGGGACTGTAACCATTATATTCCGGAAGGTTAATGAGCAAAGTTGAAGCTATTATACATATTCCCCTCCTAGTGGCATTATCTGTGTTGTGCACATTCCCAAGCGCATCAGTATTCGGAGTGCAAGTTTTTTTTTATAAAAAAAATAATACTAATGAAATAATAATTGAAAGGTCTCTTTTGGTGTGTGGGGAGGAACATAGGTGTGGGGAACACTTATTCCCTTCTCTGCTGCTGGCAAGATGCAATTAAATTTCTGGAATTGGGTTTTCCATTTGGAAAGAAGGATAAAAAGTTGCCCTAAATTGCAATCTAAGAAATACTCTCACATTTCTTCAAGGCTGGCCCTACCATTAGGCAGAACGAGGCAGATGCCTTGGGTGACAGATGCTGGAGAGCACAGAGAGGGCAGAGCTACATGTGCCATGTGGCTTTGTTGGGATGCGTGCGGGGAGATGGGGGCATTTGGCAGGCCCTCAGCTGGCTCCAGCCACCAGCCAGCAGCCGGGCAAACTCCAGTTCCCGGAAGAGTATCAATCAGCGACTCAAGCCTCCAATACGTTCAGAAACTGAGCACGTTCTTATCAGCAGAGGGAATAAATCTTCACAACAGAATTGGCAGACAGAGACATGTGTAAGCATTATTTACAGGAGCTGGCGCTGTGGGTTAAACCACAGAGCCTAGGGCTTGATGATCAGAAGGTCGGCGGTTCGAATCCCTGCGACGGGATGAGTGCCTGTTGCTTGGTCCCTGCTCCTGCCAACCTAGCAGTTCGAAAGCACGTCAAAGTGCAAGTAGATAAATAGGTACCGCTCTGGCGGGAAGGTAAATGGCGTTTCCGTGCACTGCTCTGGTTAGTCATGCTGGCCACATTGTTGGTATTAAAGGGTTAAGAAGCTCTAATCAAGACGCTCTAATCACTGAGCAGCTGGAGGTCGTTAGGCTTCCAGGAATGTGAGTTTGTATAAATAGTCAACTCACTCGTGTGCCTGCCCCTTCCCTTCCCCCTTCCTTTTTCTTTTGGGGCGTGTTTGCTGAAATGTGTGATTCTTCACCAGGGTTTTTTGTTTTGTGTAAATAAACCTTTTGTTTGAGTTCCAAACCGCTTGCTCCAAGATTCCTTTATTGAATAGACGCTGACTCTCCAGCCCTTCTTGAGCCGCTGTGCGAAATGCTCTGCTGTAATGGGACATTGTGGCATCAGAAGCGCACTGGACATTTGATTAGCATTAAACTAATTAAAGTTTAATGGGACAGGTTATGGGTGTTTGTACGTCAAGAAGGAGATAAGGAGTGCAGTTAAGAGTGATTTATGCAAGGACTGGAGTGAAGACAGAAGCGGTTGCCGACAACGAAAGCCTTCAAAGCAGCTTGAGTCCTGCAACGTGCCTAGGAAAAGTTTTAAAGAGGCACTGCGCAGTTTGTACTCGCTGGAAGACGTCTTATTCCTCGTGGAGCCACCTCAGCAGCTGGGAGACGGTCTACAGGTCTGTGAGTATCGTTCCTAAGCCCCAGGGAGGATGGCAGAGTCCCAGGAAAGTTTTACTGTCCCCTTTACGCGACTCAATGGGAAAAATTGGCAAGATTGGAAGGCTAGAGTAAGGGTTTGGTTGCAAGCAAAAGAGTTGTGGAGTTGTACTGAAGCACCGCCTTTACAGGCAGCTGCAGACGCGTCTGCAGAAGACAAAGCAGCAGCGGCAGCTTCTCAGAAACGCGACAGGAAAGCCCAAGGTCTACTAGTTTTGGCAGTGGGACCAGAGCAAATGCCTTATGTTTCTGAGTTAAAGAACACGCATGAGGTCTGGACGGTTCTGCAGCGGTTAAATTCCAGAAACACTGCGGGGGCCAAGATCCATGCTACAAGATGTTTGTTTGATTTACGTCTCCAACCGGGAGCGTGTGTGAAAGAACATATTGCCAAAATGGTGTCTGCCTTTAATCAACTAAGACAGCTGGGCATTCCTTTCTCTATGGAGCAGCAGTCATACATTTTGTTGTCTTCTCTTGATAAAAGCTATGAGACTCTAGCTTTAACTTTGGAAGCTATGCCTTCATCTGAATTAACCCTTGAATACATTTCTTCTCGACTTGCTGATGAACAGGATAAAAGGCAAAGAGAAAGAGGTTTGTCTTCAAAGGGGAGTTATGCTGTGCCTAAGAGTGGGGATGCTGAGTTTGAGAACACAGTAAATGCTTTTGCAGCTAGACACTGTTTTCGCTGTGGTTCCTCTTCCCATTTAATCAGGAATTGTACACGTGAACCTGGTCAAGACAGCACCAAGGCCGTTGCCCCTAGTTACCAGACAAGGAGTTCCAGGGGACGTCGAAGAAGAGGAGGAGGTCATGGCTACTCCCACAGCACACAGCACATGGCTTCAGCAATGGCGTTGATGCAAGGGCGTGGCCAAGGCAGCAATCTACGCTGGTTGATCGACAGTGGTGCATCTCACCACCTGGTGGCGCCATCTAGTGTCCGTTTGCAGAATTGCAGACATTTGCAAACCCTTAAAGTTGTGACAATGGCAGATTCAACTAAACGTTCCTTAGAGACTGTAGGGACAGTGTTTTTGAAGTGTTTGCAAACAGAAATTGATGCCTACGTGCTAAAGGGAATGAAGGGGTGTATTTTGTCTGTGTCAGAACTTGATAGAAATGGGTTTAAAACTGTGTTTGAAAATGGGGTTTGCACTATTTCAAAGAATAACGTATCTCTTTTGCAGGTGGAATGCAGAAATGGGTTATATTATTTTGAGACAAGTCCAGATGAAGTTGAACAGGTTCATGCTGGTTGTGTGAACTCGCCTACCCATAATTCTTGTGTTCATTTATGGCATCGCCGTTTGGGACATATTAATTTTCAGTATGTTAAAAGGCAACCTGAATTATCAGAAGGGTGCAAATTGAACAAATGTACTAAGTATTTGGATTGTACTGCATGCAAAAGGGCGAAGGTTCATAGATGCAGCTATCCCAGTTCAAATAGGAAATCTGACAAAGTATTCCAACTTGTGCATATGGACCTATGTGGCCCAATGCCTGTTGCTAGCATGGGAGGTTCGAGGTATGCACTGTGTCTTTCAGATGACAAAACAAAGGTTACATGGTTTTTTCCTCTCAAAACAAAAGCAGATACTGCAGAAACAGTTAAAAATTGGGTTCATGCAGTAGAACTTGAATTCGGTACTAGAGTTCTTGCTTTTCAAACAGACAGAGGGTCAGAATTTACCGGGTCTGTGTTGCAGAATTTCTTTAAGAAAAAGGGAATTAAGCACCGTCTGTCTACACCTTATTCTCCCCAAGAAGGAGGCGTGGCCGAACGTAAAAACAGGGTTCTGCAAGAGTTGGCAAACTCTATGTTGTTTGATGCTAAACTTCCTCAAAGTTACTGGGCGGAAGCCTGGCAGACGGCTACTCATGTTCTGAACCGAGTATATAATTCGGTAATTGATACTACGCCATATTTTGCTTTATATGGGAAGAAGCCCAAAGTTAATTACTTTCGGGTGTTTGGATCTCAAGCCTATGTACTTATCCCAAAAGCGTTAAGGAAAAAGGGAGGACCAAGGGCTAGGAAACTCATCTTTTGTGGGTACGAACCACATGCCAAATCTTGGAGGTTTGTGAACCCAAATGGGGATACTACAAGAGTGGTCCTCAGTAGGAGCGCTGAATTTTGTGAGCAATCCGGATGGACTCACTTACATGCTAACCCTGACATTTTGAGAGATGATTTAGGCATTTATGCTGAGAATGAAAGTCCAGAGGGTGGTGAGCCAGAAGGGGATGGTGCACATGGTCCAGATGCAGATTCTGACCAGGCACAAGGTTCTTCTCCTAAGGTAGAAAAGCCAGAATCTAGGAGTGTTCCAACATCGCCAGTCGTTAGGCCTAGCAGACAGCAAAAGCGAAGCAGGTCGCCTGCAACACCAAGCCCAAGGGAGGTATCTAAACGGAGGTCTTTATCCCTAGAGGCACGTCCAGACATAAAGTCTGAGACAGATTCTGACAGCCAACGGTCAGAGGGGGCACAAGAGGAGCAATTGCGCAGGTCAAAACGTGCCACAAAGGGCAAGCCGCCAGAGCGGTTTAAGGTGACAAGTGTATACGTAAATATGGCACAGTGTGAGCCAGATAGCTATGTAGAGGTACAACAGCTTCCAAGCTCAGAAGCCGCAAAGTGGCAGGAAGCAATGGAAAAAGAGATGGCTTCAATGAAGTCTCTCGGTGTGTTTACAAGTACAGAGCTTCCAAAAGGCCAACAAGCTGTAGGTTGTCGATGGGTATATCGTTTAAAGCCCACAACTACTGAGGAGTTGCAATATAAAGCTCGACTAGTTGCAAAAGGTTTTTCGCAGCGCAAAGGAGTTCACTATTCTCAAATTTATGCCCCTACTTCAAGATCGGAGTCATTAAGAATGCTTTTAGCCTCTTCAGCTAAGAAGGTTAATAAGCTGTTTCATTTTGATGTCAATGTGGCTTATTTAAATGCAGACTTACAGGAGGAAGTCTATATGACGCCACCACCAGGTTTTGAAGGAGACAAGCCAAACCAGGTCTGGCGCCTACACAAATCCATTTATGGGTTGAAACAGTCTGCCCGTAATTGGAATTCCTGCTTAAACGATGCTCTAGAGAGCATGGGGTTCAGAAAGAGCGCAGCAGATGCGTGTCTTTATCTAAAAGGCTTGGGATGTGAACAAGAAGCAGTCTTGATATTTGTTGACGATTTATTATACAGTGGAAAGGACGATAAACTTGCACAACAATTTGCCACAAATCTTGGAGAAAGGTTTCAGATAAAATCACTAGGCAATGTATCTGTTTATCTAGGAGTTAAAATACAGCAAGATGAAGATGGGAACTATTGGCTCAGCCAAGAAGCTAAGATCCAGCAGTTGCTGGAAAGGTTTAAAATGGACAACTGTGCTGGTGTTAAAACCCCAATGGAGTTAAGTTACACAAAGGATGCTCAAACTGAGCAACAGGCAGCGTTCTGTAATCCCGGGGTTTACCAGTCAGCGATAGGCAGTCTACTCCACATTGCACAGTGGACTCGGCCCGATATAACATATGCTGTCAACATGCTGTGTAGACAAGCTGAAAAACCATCAATGCATGCTTGGCAAGGAGTAAAAAGAGTTTTAAGGTATCTCCAAACTACCAAAAGGTTTTGCTTAAAACTATCAGCAGCGGGCAGCACACAACTTGAATGTTGGGCTGACAGCAGTTGGGCTGATGCTGGACCAGATAGAAAATCAGTGTCAGGAATGGCGATAAAATTTGGAAATGCACTAATTGGTTGGAGATCAAGAAAACAATCACTTATAGCTTTAAGTTCAACTGAATCTGAGTTCAATGCATTATCAGATGTATGTAGAGAACTGGAATTTTATAAGCAACTGGTACAAGAATTGTTTGGAGAATGTTCCCTACCTATCAGAGTGTGGGAAGACAATCAACCTTGTATTAAACTAGCTAAATCAGGTCAATTCAAGGCACACACAAAACATTTGGATATCCGTTATCAAAATGTATGCCAAAGTGTAAAACAAGGTTTAATTGAACTAAAGTATTGTCCAAGCCAAGAAAATCTCGCAGACGGTTTTACAAAAGCTTTGAGTCCGCAATCTCATAAATGTTTCTGCTCAGGTTTAAATTTGAATTAAGGTTGGTACAGCTCAGTGTTACGAGCGAGAGGGGGTGTTGGTATTAAAGGGTTAAGAAGCTCTAATCAAGACGCTCTAATCACTGAGCAGCTGGAGGTCGTTAGGCTTCCAGGAATGTGAGTTTGTATAAATAGTCAACTCACTCGTGTGCCTGCCCCTTCCCTTCCCCCTTCCTTTTTCTTTTGGGGCGTGTTTGCTGAAATGTGTGATTCTTCACCAGGGTTTTTTGTTTTGTGTAAATAAACCTTTTGTTTGAGTTCCAAACCGCTTGCTCCAAGATTCCTTTATTGAATAGACGCTGACTCTCCAGCCCTTCTTGAGCCGCTGTGCGAAATGCTCTGCTGTAATGGGACATTGTGGCATCAGAAGCGCACTGGACATTTGATTAGCATTAAACTAATTAAAGTTTAATGGGACACACATGACCCGGAAGCTGTCTGTGGACAAACGCAGGCTCCCTCGGCCAGTAAAGCGAGATGAGCGCTGCAACCATAGAGTCGTCCGCGACTGGACCTAATGGTCAGGGGTCCCTTTACCTTTACCTTTATTCAGCATAGTTCAGGAACAAAGGAAAAACATGTCTGCTTCCCTTCGTGTCCAACAAGAGAGCAATAAAGCAAAAGCAATATACAAACAGAAGTTCCCAGCAAGCCTGTGCTGGAAGTAAACAGGCATGTGACACACAACAGTCATGCCTGTTCCTTTTAAGGTGGAATAGAATTATATCCCAACAGGCTTACCGTAACATTCGCCACCCTCAGCTTGCCTGCTTCCCTCTGGCATGCTAGAGGATTCTACCCTGCCATAAAGGTTGAAGCAAGTGTCAACTGCTCATCAAGTCACCTTCTGTAGGTGGTGCAGTCCTCTGCCAATGCAAAAAACCCACTGTTAGTGGCAGGGAATGTCCTCTCTCTCTCAAAAAAAATTAAAAACAATTATGATTTTCAGGTTTAAACATTTCACTAATTTTACAATCATTTTAACATTTCAAAGTTTAACTTCCTTCCCCCTCTTTCTGCGATTCCTCAAATTTATTTTTAATATCTTCTTGCATATCCAAATTAACTTAATATGCTCATTCATTCATCTACTTTACTCTTATAAAACTGCAGGTTTTTACAATAATACTGCCAATGTTCTTGTCTGTTTACAATTTATCTGTAAATATTCAATAAACCATTTCCATTCTTTTATAAAAACTTTGTTATCTTGATTTCTTATTCTTCAGGTTTAGTTTCGCCGTTTCTGCATATTCCCTAAGTTTTTGTATCTATTCTTTCTTTGCTGGGACTTCTGCTTCTTTCTGTTTTGGGGCAAGTAGCATTCTTGCCCCTGTAGAAGCATACATAAATAAATTTCTATACAGTTTAGGTAGTTCTGTCCCTATAATTCCCAAAAGAAAAGCTTCTGTTTTTTTGGTTTTTGTTTTTTTTTTTTTACAAAAGTTGTTTTAAACACCCTTTTCAATTCATTAAATATCATTTCCCAGTAAGCTTTAACCTTACTACAAGACCACCAGATATGATAAAAAGAACCTTCTTTCTCTTTGTGTTTCAAAGGCAGGGAATGTTCTCCAGTCTGAGGGCCACATTCTCTTATTGGTGACTTTCCAAGGTGGATTTATCTTTGTACAGACAGATCTGGTGCACAATCCTGTCTTCCCAAGGCTCAATATACCTAACCCTTTCCTCACAGAACTTGTCCCCCATGAATGAAAGCTTGCAGGCTTACATTAGTCCCAACACATTAGGTGAGATGCAAAAGATAGGGATGCTCGAGGTGTTATGTACTGAAGTTCTCACCCTGGGCCAGCAGGGGGATACTGTAGATAGTTATGCAAATGAAGGATCGAAAGTGACGTTTAGTGATTGGATAATTTAAGAAAGTTGTTACAGTAACGTGTTACTGAAGCTCTATATAAGGAGGCTGACTGAGCCCTTCAGTTCAGTTCAGTTCTGGCCTGTGAATAAACAAGAGCTGTTTGAAGAATCTCTCTGTCATCTGATATGTTCCCCCACAACTTAACACAAGGAATTTGCAAATCCTGATACAAATTGATCTGAAGTAGAGCTGAGCTATAGCAGAACGTTCTGGAGAGGTTAGGAGACAGCTAGCAAAGAGCTGGTCCCCTTTCCTAGGCATGTTATTGACCTAAGTGCCCGGTTTGTGCTCCCAACTGCTGTTCTTGTTAATCTCACCATTTAAGTCCATGTCTAACGGGTTGCATGTGCAAGGATCATTTGATATCAAAACAGTGGGGAGAAGCTCTTAACCCGTCAGTCGCTCGGATGCCTGCAAAGCACCACCTGTGAAATTATGCAGTTAGATGCAAAGAGAAGCATTTGGCACAAAGAGGCATCCCAAAGATATTGATTACCCCACACATTTGCACCATCAAGCTGGCACTTGGAAGACCTGAGAATCTTGGCATCTTAGAAAGATACCTGTAGCCTTGAAGGCAGCCCTGTTTAGGGAAGCTTGTAATGTTTGATGCATTACTGTATTTTAATATTTTGTTGGAAGCTGCCCAGAGTGGCTGGGGAAGCCCAGCCAGATGAGCCAGGTATAAATAAATTATTATTATTATTATTATTATTATTATTATTATTATTAATCACGCCAGCTTCTGCATTTTGGCTTGAACCTTTGTATTTAGCTCTGCACCCCCCCCCCGGCAGGTGCAGGACAATCAGAGACCCCAAAGGGGCAGCTTTCCCCATCACTGCCTCTCCATAGAAGAAACTTGCGGTTAGCTTACACTTGCATAACCTTGCCTATTTAAGGAACAAAAGAAACAACAACAACAATTTATTATTCATACCCCGCCCTTCTGGCTGGGTTTCCCCTGACACTTTGGGCGGCTCCCAACAGAACATTAAAAGCATGATAAAACATCAAACATTAAAAACTTCCCAGGGCTGCCTTTTGATGTCTTCTAAAAGGGACACAGGGGACGCGGGTGGCGCTGTGGGCTAAAGCCTCAGCGCCTAGGGCTTGCCGATCGAAAGGTCGGTGGTTCGAATCTCCGCGGTGGGGTGCGCTCCCGCTGCTCGGTCCCAGCGCCTGCCCACCTAGCAGTTCGAAAGCACCCCCGGGGGCAAGTAGATAAATAGGTACCGCTTACCAGCGGGAAGGTAAACGGCGTTCCGTGTGCGGCTCTGGCTCGCCAGAGCAGCGTTGTCACGCTGGCCACGTGACCCGGAAGTGTCCCCGGACAGCGCTGGCCCCCGGCCAATAGATGTGAGATGGGCGCACAAACCCCACAGTCTGTCAAGACTGGCCCGCTCGGGCAGGGGTACCTTTACCTTTACCTTTAAAAGGGACACGGGTGGTGCTGTGGTCTAAACCACTGAGCCTCTTGGGCTTGCCGATTGGAAGGTCGGCGGTTCGAATCCCTGCGACGGGGTGAGCTCCCGTTGCTCGGTCCCACCTCCTGCCAACCTAGCAGTTTGAAAGCACGAAGTGCAAGTAGATAAATAGGTACCACTCTGGTGGGAAGCTAAACGGCGTTTCCATGCGCTGCTCTGGTTCACCAGAAGTGGCTTAGTCATGCTGGCCACATGACCTGGAAGCTGTCCGCGGACAAACGTTGGCTCCCTTGGCCAGTAAAGCTAGATGAGCACCGCAACTCCACAGTTGTCTGTGACTGGACTAAACTGTCTGGGTCCCTTTACCTAAAAGTCAGATAGTTGTTTATTTCCTTGACTTCTGAAGGAAGGGCATTCCACAGGGCAGGCGCCACCACCAAGAAGGCCCTCTGCCTGGTTCCCCTGTAGCTTTGCTTCTCACAGTGAGGGAACCGCCAGAAGGCCCTCGAAGCTGGTCCTCAGTGTCTGGGCTGAACGATGGGGGTGGAGAAGCTCCCTCAGGTATACTGGTCTGAGGCCATTTAGGGCTTTAAAGGTCAGCACCTTTAAACAAGAACTGCCATGCTGCTCCATCAAGCGAGAGATTCACAAGCAAGGCTTTTCTCTTTAATAGCACCAGAATTTGGTCCAATTCCTCTAATGAAGCTGGATGTTGGAAAACGTAGGGCAGACAAAATAAAGGACTTCGTCACAAAGCACCAAGTGAAAGCTTGAAACTCATTCCTACAAGATGCCGTGACAGCCTCCAACTTGGGTGGCTTTGAAAGATTAGAGAAATTCATGGTTATGGATGGCTATGAGCCACAATGACAGTGCTCTGCCTCCGCAGCAAGATCAGTTGCCAGGCAGAGGTGCTGTTGCACACTCAGATTCTGCTTTTGGGCTTCCCATAAGCATCTGGTTGGAAGAGGATGCTGGACGATGGGTCATTGGCCTGTCAGCATTTTCATCCCTCCCCTTGCAAGGATCACCAGATCACGTTTGTTTTACTTTCTGTCTGAGAGAAAGGAGGCGGCTGCAGCTACTCTTCCAGACTTCCATCCCTAGTACAGTGGTACCTCGGGTTACAGATGCTTCAGGTTACATATACTTCAGGTTACAGACTCCGCTAACCCAGAAATAGTACCTTGGGTTAAGAACTTTGCTTCAGGATGAGAAAAGAAATTGTGCTCCGGCTGTGCGGCAGTCTCCCTCGTCCACTGACCGCATATGGGGAAGGAGAGGGTATGCTTTTCCCCATGAATTACATGACTTATGGGAGGGATACGGGTGGTGCTGTGGGTTAAACCAGAGAGCCTAGGGCTTGCCGATCAGAAGGTCGGCGGTTCGAATCCCTGCGACGGGGTGAGCTCCCGTTGCTCAGTCCCTGCCCCTGCCAACCTAGCAGTTCGAAAGCACATCAAAGTACAAGTAGATACATAGGTACCGCTCTGGCGGGAAGGTAAACGGTGTTTCCGTGGGCTGCTCTGGTTTGCCATAAGCGGCTTAGTCATGCTGGCCACATGACCCAGAAGCTATACACCGGCTCCCTTGGCCTGTAAAGCGAGATGAGCGCCGCAACCCCAGAGTCGGCCACGACTGGACATAATGGTCAGGGGTCCCTTTACCTTTATGACTGTATCTTAACCCTCTTCACTTTCAGTAGCACGGGTATTGAACAGGCGTAGAAATAAAATCTAAGCGACAAAGCAATCAGCGTTGTTGAGATTCCTCAGGTTGAATTGCTTGTTTATATTCCTTTGTGCCAAGAATTTTTTTCCCTTTAATATGTCGCCGCAACAAACTCAGAAGCAAAGGCAAAGGCAATGTCCCCCAGGCCTCCAGAGAAACATGCTCCCTTGTTATCTTCTCTGCCTCTCTCCCTAGTGTGAGGATAATCAGACGGAGGAAGGCAGAGTTTGCACTATTGTGGAACACCGGTACATTAGTAAATATTTGCCTGTAAGAGAAAGGCAGAGGGGAAAGAGAGAGAGAGGGAGCTGGTTGCCTCAGGCTGGAAAGCAAAGGATGAAGTGCTGAGCAGCTGTAATCAAAAGCATCGCTGGGCATATTTGGATGCTCTCCAGTATCCAGGAAGTGAGCCAGAAGGAACCAAACCGTAAGAGCAGGGGTCGGCAAACTAAGGCCCAGGGGCCGGATCAGGCCCAATGGCCTTCAGGATCCGGCCCGCGGACTGTCAGATCCGGCCTGCAGGCTGGATCCTGAAGGCAATTGGGCCTGATCCAGCCCATGGACTGTCCATGGATAGGTGTGGGGATTCTGTTCGTTTGTGCTGCGCCATTTCCCCCCCTGCGCCATTCCATTCCCCCCTCCCTCACAGACACTGTGGTGGCGCCTCCTTCCTCCCTCCCTCCTCCTGGCTTCTCCCCACCCTGCGTAGAGGAGGAAAGGGGTTGGGCTGAGCTGGCTGAGTGCCATTTTAAGCAGCCCCTCTCCGGAGCGAGCCCACGGCTAAATTTTTTTGCCAACCCCTGCATAAGAGTCTTGCTCAAACAGACCAATAAGTTCTTCTGCCTCAATGGGGCACCCAGTGCCGGATTTACATATAAGCTAAACAAGCTATAGCTTAAGGCCCCACTCTCTTGGGGGGTCCCCAAAAAAATTAAAGGGGGAAAAAGTGGATGTACATTTCCAAAATATAAGATAAAAAGCAAATAAAATAAAACCTACATACAGCAACAGTATGTATTAATAACTATTTCAATATACTTCTGATATACACAGAACAACCTCTCACACCAGATACAAGCACATTTTTGACAGTAACTTTTCTCTCTCTTTACATCTGAGTTAAGAGAAGGGGATAATGGATGGGTGGCGATAAGACACAACATTGGAAAACGCATTGGCCTGGTTTATCGTGTTATTACAAAACCTAATAGTAGCATCACCCATTTGGCGTGACTAATAAAGCTAGCCAGCTTCCACTAATTCCACCATTAGCACTGTGAGGCGGCATCAATTTTCACGTTAAACAGTCGGGTCAATTCTCCCTTTCAGGCCACACGGCAATAGGAATTGAATAGAACACCTGAGCCCTGATTGATAAGGAGATAATATAACAATTATCTCTCTGAAACCACAGAATGAAACACAGCACACACTCTCCTGTATCTCCAGGCACATAGGCTGGGATTGAAAGTATCATCCTTGGCTGAATACATTGCACAGCGCTTTGTACTGTGGAACTGATCGATACCAGTACTTAGAAAATCGTTGTTCAGGGGGAAGGTAAAACTGCAATCTGGGTTCGAGTCCCCAGCCTACCCTGAGTATTCTGGACAAATGGTAACCTGTAAATCTTAGTTCCCTATATTGAGAGAGAAAGTTAGCTAAAGCATTTAGTGCTAGATCATAGACTTGTAGAGCTTGAAGTGATCTCAGAGTGCAGTCTCTGTTAAACCACTGACAGGTTTCAGACACCAGTTGAATACCTGTTGAAGAGCCAGTGTGGTGTAGTGGTTAAAAGTGGTAGACTCATAATCTGGTGAACTGGGTTCGCGTCTCCACTCTTCCACATGCAGCTGCTGGGTGACCTTGGGATACTCACACTTCTTTGAAGTCTCTTAGCGCCACTCACCTCACAGAGTGTTTGTTGTGGGGGAGGAAGGGAAAGGGGAATGTTAGCCGCTTTGAGACTCCTTTGGGTAGTGATAAAGCGGGATATCAAATCCAAATTATTATTATTATTATTATTATTATTCTGTTTCTCTATCCGGTTTTTATCCTGCATAAACTACAGTAGTCCCAATCATTATCATTACAAGTCTTCTTACAACCCTGCCAGTGTTGTTAACTGCTTGCAGTGTTCTTTCAAATACAATGTAAATTTACTCTTTTACTTTTATTTAAAACTAAGAGATCAGGAGGGGAAATGCGGTGGTGGAGCTACTGGTCTTCTCCTGGTCCTGTTGCTCCTCTTCACACATCTCACCTGTGCTGTGAGCAATCCATGAAACCGCCTGATCATGCAAATGACCCATGTTTTTGACTCTGTGTATGTGTGGAAGCACACGAGTTTGATCCCTGCAAACTCAGGTGTTCTCAAAGCACATCTCTCCTGCACGTACTTTACCTGAAAGTGCATCAAAGCCCATTGCCTAATAATAATAATAATAATAATAATAATAATAATAATAATAATGATAAATTTTATTTATATCCCGCCCTCCCCAGCCGAAGCCGGGCTCAGGGCGGCTAACAACAATAAAACAATACAAAAGTACAGCATAAACAACATTCTAAAATCATTCATTATAAAATTAATTAATTCAAGCCACTGGCAACCATTGGGCCAGAGCTCCGCGAAGATTGCCGAGGGAGGGAGTCAGGCTGTGCCCTGGCCAAAGGCCTGGTGGAACAGCTCTGTCTTGCAGGCCCTGTGGAAAGATGTCAAGTCCCGCAGGGCCCTGGTCTCTTGTGACAGAGTGTTCCACCAGATCGGAGCCACAGCCGAAAAAGCCCTGGCTCTAGTTGAGGCCAGTCTAACTTCTCTGTGGCCTGGGACCTTCAAAATGCTTTTGTTTGAAGACCGTAAGTTTCTCTGTGGGGCATACCAGGAGAGGCAGTCCCATAGGTACGAGCGTCCTAGGCCGTATAGGGCTTTAAAGGTTAAAACCAGCACCTTAAACCTGATCCTGTACTCCACCGGGAGCCAGTGCAGCTGGTATAGCACTGGGTGAATGTGATCTCGCAGCGAAGACCTTGTAAGGAGTCTCACTGCAGCATTCTGCACCCGCTGGAGTTTCTGGGTCAGTCTCAAGGGCAGCCCCACGTAGAGCGAGTTACAATAATCCAGTCTGGAGGTGACTGTCGCGTGGATCACAGTGGCTAGGTCAGGGCGAGAGAGGTAAGGAGCCAACTGCTTAGCTGTGGCGATGCTCACGTTCCCATGTCTTCACAGCTCACCTTAGCTTTTATATCTCTCCACGCAGCTTCACTGTAATGGCAATTTCATTACACACTGCCTCAGGTATCAATGGGAAATGATCATCACCTTCCTCTTCTGGCTTCTCTGGCTTCCTTTCATGAGAGTGCACAGGTCAGAGCACAGGTCCTCCAGCAGTGTAGCTTCAAATGGAGACTGCGAACAGAACAATTCCCATTGCCTGAAGTCTGGTTCCTGTGTACTAATAAGCTGGAAGTTGAGAGGCAATGAAAGCAAGATGGGGCACTCATTAATTGGCCAGGAGTGGAGAAACAACCCCAGATTGCAAAGAGGTCCCATGAGCACCAGGGACTGAGGATGTTGTCACTTACAAACACCTCCAAAGGCCAAGACGTCAATAGCTAGTCCAATCATCTCATCCTCTGTGGTCCCCTTCTCCTTGTGCCCTCATTCTTTCCCAGCATCAGGGTCTTTTCCAGGGAGTCTTCTCTTCTCATGAGGTGGCCAAAGTCTTGGAGCCTCAGCTTCAGGACCTGTCCTTCCAGTGAGCACTCAGGGCTGATTTCCTTCAGAATGGATAAGAATGAATGTTCTCTTACCTCCTCCATTTCCTCTTAGTCAAGAGTCACGTATCTCTCACCAGTTTTATTCCTACTTGGGAGGAAGGACATGGGCTTTTGTTGCAGACAAATATGGCTGCGGTTCTCACTGGAAACAAAATGAGCCAGAGGAGTGGGAAGAGTCTTTAAAAGATGACCTGCTCTTTCAGCTTTGTCTCCTCCCTTCGTTCCACCAGGAAGCTGACCATCCTCACTGCTTTCTTATACGTGGGCTAGAAACATTGTGTTGTTAGTGACTGAGTTAGAAACAGTCAGTTTGGTGAAGCCATAGAATCATAGAATTGTAGAGTTGGAAGGGAGTCTAGGGTCATCTAGTCCACATCCCTCCCTCTGCAATACAGGAATCTCAGCTAAAGCATCCATGACAGATGACCACCCAACCTCTGCAAGGAAGGAGAGTCCACCACCTCCAGAGGGAGACAGTTCCACTGTCAAACAGCTCTTACTGTCAGAAAGTTCTTCCGGATGTTTAGTTGTGTTATGTTACTGAGCTTGGATCCTAGAATAGGCAAGTAGGATCTTAGAAGGCAGCATCCTGATTGGTCTGCAGGAGCCGCCCAATCAGGCTCCAGGAGGAAGTGAACCAGCAACCTGCTTGGTCTGCAGCAGCAGCCCAATCAGGCTCCAGGAGGGGAGTTGAATCAGCCAATCATGCGGGACCCATTGTGTAAATAATGTATACGTAGCCAGAGGTTTTTGGGAAGACTCTCCCTCCCTGTTTGCCATGAGCTGAAATAAAGAGCATAAAATCAACACTCGACTCCAAATACATTTCAGCTGGAATCTCCTTTCTTTTAACTTGAATCCTTTGGTCACTGAGCTCCTTTTGCTTAAAAAAAATATTTTGAACATTTGTCACTTAATCTTCTTTTATATGGTTTTCTCCCTTCCTTCCTTCTTTCTCCCGTTTCCTTTTCCCACATTGCTCTTCTCTTTTGCTATGTTCTTCTTGCCATTTTTTTGCCCACTGTCACTGCTGAAAAGACAAGTTATTTTCACTCACACAAAACCCCACTCTCCTTTCTCTTCTATTTTGAATTAAGTTTCAGAATCAGACTAACGGGAACTGTTTGCATTATCCCGTCTCAGGATTCAAGAATCTTCACATGCCTAGGCTGTTTTGAACCACACTATGTGAGGTCTAAGATAAGAACTGGTAAAGCCAGGAATCTGCTCTCATCTCTAGGAGAAGCAGAGAACTAATTTTATGCTATAAGTAAATTGCAAGGCATTGGCTGGAGGGACAAGACATGCTGGTTTAGGATCCATTAACTGGACACACACAAACCATTTCCCCCTTGAGCCTCTTGGGCTTGCCGATCAGAAGGTCGGCAGTTCGAATTCCCACGACAGGGTGAGCTCCCATTGTTCAGTCCCTGCTCCTGCCAACCTAGCAGTTCGAAAGCACACCAGTGCAAGTAGATAAATAGGTTCCGCTCCGGTTGGAAGATAAACGGCATTTCCATGTGCTGCTTTGGTTTTGCCAGAAGTGGATTAGTCATGCTGGCCACATGACCCGGAAAAACTGTCTGCGGACAAACGCCGGCTTCCTTGGCCAGTAAAGCGAGATGAGTGCCGCAACCCCAGATATGTCCGCGACTGGACCTAACAGTCAGGGGTCCCTTTACCCTTTAAGTGACCCCAAAGGGGGGTTACACCTTCTCTAGAAGAGGTAGTGTCAAATTCCTTTTAAAAGGGTTATTATTCTGAAAAAGCCACATATTCTATATATATTGATTAGTCACTTCCTTAATGATGTTTGAACCTAATTACTCTTCCAAAGCCTTATTATTATTATTATTATTATTATTATTATTATTATTATTATTATTATTTCTTCTTTCTGCTGCCTGAGTATGTTGCATGAGCTATCCCAGCCAATCAGGGATCACATGCCAAACTATTTTCAGCTATTTTCAGCTACATATATTTTCAGCTATAAAGCAATGCAAGAGAAAGGCATACACACACCATTCTTGTGAGGTAGAGCAGGCTAAGACCACTTTCTCAATACTACATTGATGGTATAGCATCTAGATAGGCTTGCCATATTTCCAGAAGTAAAATTCGGGACACAAAAGTTGTTGAGCCTTTTTTAGGAAGAACAAAATTGTAGACCTTTTTTCAGATCCTGGACATATATGGGAAATTCTGGACATATGTCAACCCTGGCAAATATAATATGTGTTTTGTGTACAAAGGCATTCCTGTTCTTCATTATAAACAAGTTACTATTTTAAAAAATGTGTTCCTGTGGGTGATATCTAAAGTTAGTCTGAGTAGACCCATTGAAATCAATGTGCCATTTAATGATTCCTTAGGCTACAGTCCTCTACTTACCCAGGAGTAAGCCTCATTGAATTTAATGAGACTCACTTCTGAGCTTAAAGATGTGTATAATTGTGCTGCTAAACATCTTCATTTCTGAAGACAGTGATGCTTTCTGATGCCAATAGCACATAATCTACAAATATTATATTTGACGTTCCTTTTGAAGAGCTCAACAATATTCATTGTGCGCTGCACATTTTAATAAGTTATGTAAGTTTTCATGAAGTACCTGATGTGCTCATCTACTGAGGCTTTTGATATGTGGTATGCAGCTAGATTTTTTTTTAATTCACTTTTTGGGGAAATTTATTGAATGCTGTATTTTTGCTGTTCTATGTAAGCTGCTTAATGTGTTACATAAATATATGTATATCAGTATAAAATATTTTTAAATAAACAATTGCTGTCTTAACGACCTTCCTCTCTAAAGTGAGTATCGCATTTTCAAGGCCAATTAAACACAATCTACAAATATTCTTATCTCTGACTCTCCTTTCAAAGAGCTAAGAAATTAAGTGTGCATAATAGGGAAAAGGTCAAATATGCACAATTTAATATTAATTTGCATAATTTTAAGGGGGTGAGATCATTTGCCATGGTGCAGAGTTCCAGTTTTCAGGTTACAGAACTGTGTGTGTGTGTGTGTATGTGTGTGTGTTAAGCAGCTACCAGGAATGTCCAGGACTTGCCTACACCAAAATGAGGATGCTTAATCACTCTTCCTGGGACTTTGAGAGTGGGCTGAAAAATAAAACCATCTCTCGGGAAGTAATTTTCTCCTTAGGTCCTCATCAGTCTTTGTATACTGTTTGTCAATTCCCAATTGCACCTAATAAATGTTGCTTGATGCATTGGGGTGTAGTGAGGATTGATTGGTTCATATCTGTGAAGCTCAGAGGAGACGGGAAATGTTAGGCTGTATAAATGCTAAATTTTGTTGTTATTATTCCATGGGGCAAAAAAGGAAGAGGAGAGAAAACCCTTATGGAAATGAAGCTCCTCAAAAGCTAGAATATGCCAGAGGTAAGGATGACCTTCAAAAGGGAAATAAATCAGGCATATTATGCTTTTCTTCTTCTTCATGGACCAATCTATCCATGACAACTAAATGTCCCCATTAGAAGAGAAACTGAAAAGTTTCATAAACTTTAACGATTCTCTCCCCTTACTTGGGTAAGATATTGGCTCCACTTTGTAGACTTAAAACTGAGGCATGGAAACACTCCTACATTACTTCAGGAGAACATAGTGGTGAGACCTGACATACATGTGTTATAAGAAAAAAACCTGCTCTTTTTTCCTTATGGGGTACCCAAGAGCCCATATACAGGTGAAACCCGAAAAATTAGAACACCGTGGAAAAGTTCATTTATTTCAGTAATTCAACTTAAAAGGTGAAACTAATGCCAGACTGCTTTTTTTAGATTTCAGCTCGGCATTTAATACCATTCTACCACAACGTCTGATGTCTAAACTGGAAGATCTGGGGCTTCCGTTATCACTTTGTGGGTGGATATTGGACTTTTTGTTAGACCGCCCCCAGAGGGTTCGGTTGGGCCCTTATACCTCTAATATGCTTAAGACTAACACAGGAACACCACAGGGATGCGTACTCAGTCCGCTCCTTTATATTCTCTACACGTATGATTGTGTCGCTACTCACCCTAGTAATAGGGTTGTCAAATTTGCAGATGACACAACTGTGATTGGGCTCATCCCTGAAAGGGAGGGTGAAACGGATTATAGAGATGAGGTGGAGCGGCTGACAGAGTGGTGCAGAGCTAACAACTTGCTCATAAATACAAGGAAGACAAAGGAGCTTGTGGTGGACTTCAGGAGACAGAAGAGCAACGTCCAGCCACTTTTGATTGATGGGGTCTGTGTGGAGAGGGTAACAATGTTCAGATTTTTGGGCATTGAATTACAAGAGGATCTGTCCTGGAGTGTCAACACAAGGGGGCTTGTGAAGAAGGCGCAGCAGAGACTGTACTTTTTGAGAATACTAAGGAAAAACCATCTTCCGCAGAAACTGCTGCTTGCCTTCTATCACTGTGCCATTGAGAGTGTGCTCACTTATGGCTTATGTGTGTGGTACGGAAGCTGTACTACCCAGGACAGGATGGGGTTGTGCAGGGTTGTTAAGGCAGCAGAGAGCATTGTTGGCTGCCCACTCTCCACCTTAGAGCAGATTTATGCCACAAGGTGCCATAGGAAGGCACTGGACATAGTAAAAGATCCATCGAATCCTGGTCACTGTCTCTTCAAGCTCTTGCCGTCGGGACAGAGATACAGGATGATGAAGACAAGAACGAGCCATCTTAAGAACAGCTTCTTCTCCAGAGTGATCTCGGCCCTGAATGGGAAGCCCGGACTTTGAAAGTCATCTAATCTCCCTTGCTGTATTATACTGTATTGTTTAATTAGTGTTTTTATTGAGCAGTCAAGTAATTTCGTTGTCCCCGAAGGGGGCAATGACAATAAAGATATTATTATTATTATTATTATTATTATTATTATTATTATTATTATTATTATTATATTAATATATGAGATAGACTCATGACATGCAAAGCGAGATATGTCAAGCCTTTATTTGTTATAATTGTGATGATCATGGCGTACAGCTGATGAAAACCCCAAATTAACAATCTCAGAAAATTAGAATATTAAATGAAATCAGCAAAACAAGGATTGAAAATAGAGCAATATTGAACCTCTGAGAAGTAGAAGCATGCACATGTACTCAGTACTTGGTTTGGGCCCCTTTTGCATCAATTACTGCCTCAATGCAGCGTGGCATGGATGCTATGAGCCTGTGGCACTGCTGAGGTGTTATGGAAGACCAGGATGCTTCAATAGCAGCCTTCAGCTCTTCTGCATTGCTCGGTCTCTACAGGTGAAACAAGAGAATGATGAGTGATATCATGACCTTGCCTCTTTTTAGGTTCTTTTTAGGTTCTCTATTGAAAGGAGAAAACAGAGGCCAACCAGAGAATATTGAGAAGCAAGGCAGCTAGGGAGCCTGATCTTTATTAAAGCTGTTGCAACAGGGTGCTCCCCACACACACAGGAGGGGGGGGGGAGACCTCGAGCACAAGCGCGAAAGCCCTTATATAGACATTTGAAATTGCCCTCCCTGGAGAACAAGGCCACCCCCGAAGCATCATAAATACGTCACAGAATACATCACAGAAGGGGTGTAGCGCAGACAACCCCCATAAAACATCAGAGAAGGAGCACAAATCTGCTTGTGTTGTTTCTTCCTGTCTGGCAGCTTAGTTGATAGGAGTAAATGGCATCCTGTTGTTGTTTAGTTGTTTAGTTGTGTCTGACTCTTCGTGACCCCATGGACCAGAGCACACCAGGCACTCCTGTCTTCCACTGCCTCCCGCAGCTTGGTCAAACTCGTGTTCATAACTTTGAGAACACTGTCCAAACATCTCGTCCTCTGTTGCCCCCTTCTACTTGTGCCCTCAATCTTTCCCAACATCAGGGTCTTTTCCAGGGAGTCTTCTCTTCTCATGAGGTGGCCAAAGTATCCTTCATGGATCACTGCCTTGCCATGGCGAAGGAGCTTGAATAACTCAGAGAAGCTATGAGCTATGCCATGCAGGGCCACCCAAGATGGACAGGTCATAGTGGAGAGTTTTGACCAAACGTGATCCACCTGGAGCAGGAACCGGCAAGCCACTCCAGTATCCCTGCCAAGAAAACTCCATGGACAAAGACAACAGGCATACTCTTTTGTTATGATAACTAATTCCTGAATCTAGGTCACAGGTCACAGGCTCACACCCTGTTCATAACTTGAATGTGCCCCTAAGACAGGATTTGTGAGGACAGGATTTGTGAGGAAAGAGACAATGGGAAGGTTTCCCACTTTGACCTTGCAGAGAAATATTTGAGGTCAATTTGTTCAGGACCTTTTCTGTGGGGTTTCAGATATGTGGTTTATATATACAGTTAAAGGACCCCTGTCCAGTTGTGGCTGACTCTAGGGTTGGGGCACTCATCATGCTTTATTGGCCAAGGGAGCCGGTGTACAGCTTCCGGGTTATGTGGCCAGCATGACTAAGCCGCTTCTGGCAAACCAGAGCAGCTCACGGAAACGCCATTTACCTTCCCGCTGGAGCGGTACCTATTTATCTACTTGCACTTTGACATGCTTTCGAACTCCTAGGTGGGCAGGAGCAGGGACCGAGCAACGGGAGCTCACCCCGTCACGGGGATTCAAACCGCCAACCTTCTGATCAGCAAGTCCTAGGTTCTGTGGTTTAACCCACAGCGCCACCCGCGTCCCTTTATATATACAGTTATGAATACACACACACACACACACACACACACACACACACATGACCTTAAAGTTCTTATAACACATGTAATTTATTTATTATTTCAGAAATTTCTCACTGTTTTTCTCTCACACACACAGATATGTACATTAAAACATATGGAGGACATATGGGCCAATAGCCCATCTCATCTCACAGTGGCCAACCTGTTGCCTGTGGGAAACCCTCAAGTAAGACAAGGACACTCTCCCCTCTTGTGACATCCAGCACCTGGAACTCAGAAGCATTACTCTTTCTGACCATAGCCTACCCAATTTTCCAGGGACCGTCCCAGAATTACAAAAGCCATCCCAGCTTCTGATTTGATCCCAGAATGTACACAGTTTGACACTCATTGAACGTAATGTATGAACACCCTCCTTGCTGATGTCAGCACTGGTGTGGAAGGAATGAAGAATTGGCCGGCCTGTGATATTTCATTGCCATTGTTATTCTTCAAAAGAATGTATCTCTGTATAAATATATTTAATAGTTTCCCCATTTTAATTTGCTTTAAACTGCTAGCTGGTTTAACTGTTATTTTCACAATCATCACCATATTTTTAAAATAACATTATCATTGTTTCAAAAAAAGCCAGTTCACACATCTCTTACTTCCACTCCCAAACTTTAGCACAGCTTTGCTTCCAAATATAACTCTGATAATAAATGCCATTTGCCACTTTGCTTTTCTCACCCCCTAAGCAAAACATATATTGGGAGAAAAATATTTTAAACAATGACATCTGTAGCGCAATCTGTTGTGAAATTCCTTTTGGCATCATCAACCAACTGCAGATTACTCCGTGCTGCCACCCAGGCTTCATTCAAGGGCGATAAGGAGCAGGCATGCCTTCCTCCTGGAATACAGCTGAACACTTCTCTCTCTTTTTTAAAGTAATATTTATTCCTTTTCCAACAAATTAAACACTACAAAAGAAAACACCACAAAAGAAAAAGAAAAAACAATACAAAGACACTACATAACACTAACACATTAAACTAACAAAACAAAACAAAAACAGTTTAAAACACATCAAACAATTTCAATATCTTATCTTTCATTGACTTATTTCAACGACCTCCTCACACCTCCCTTTTTGTATTCCACTTCTGTTAATTGTTTCAACAATTCCTTTCCATCTTCCTCTGCTTTCTATCCTATAATTATCTTAACACATTCTAACCTTATTTTTCCCTTTAATATTCTGTTAATCTATTTATACTTAATTCCTTATGACATTTCTACTAAAGCCATATAACTTCATTCCAACATTCTTCTAACATTCATTAATTTTACAGTATTTCTATAAATAGTCTTTAAACTTTTTCCAGTCTTCTTCCACCAACTCTTCTCCGTGGTCTCGGATTCTGCCAGTCATTTCCACCAGTTCCATATAGTCCATCAACTTCATCTGCCATTCTTCCCGGGTGGGTAAATACAGCTGAACACTTCTCATGGAGACTAATGAGAGACTCCAAGATAACCTGCCATTTATTTTTATTCTTGGCTGGATTGAGGGAGTTTCCTCTCCCCTACCCCCAAATTCAGGTTGCCTCTGGATGATGTGAGTTATAGGAATTCTAAGGTCACACACACACACACACACACACACACACACTAAATGTTCATAAATGTACAAGGCAAACACATACATAAGTATATAAACCATGTGTCTGAAATAGTACAGGAGAACAATCCTGAAGCCATTTGGACTCTCCCAAATTGACCTCGAATATTTCTCTGCAAGGAGGAAGGACATAGGGAAAGCTTTCCAATTGTCTTTGGACTGTAGGGGCTTACACCTCCCTGTAAATACAGTCTGGCAAGTATCTGTTAAGCTGAGCACACTATCAATATGCGTAAGAGATTCAGGAAGTATTTGCCATCTCAAAGGAATGGCCAGGCTACCCAGGAAAAGGCAATCAAATATCAGGTGTCCTGGCCAGTGGCGTAGCGTGGGTTGTCAGCACCCGGGGCAAGGTAAGTAATTTGCGCCCCTAACCCGTGGATTTGCACCCCCTAACCCTAACCCCCAGATGTTGCGCCCGGTGCGGCCGGCCCCCCCTGCACCCCCCACGCTACGCCACTGGTCCTGGCAGACAGGAGAGAAGCAACAGACTCAAATTTCTGCTGGGGACCACCTCTTTCTGTGATGTATGTATGATGTGGGGGGGGTCTTGAGCTACCGGGTAGGCAATTTCAAAAGTCTATATGAGCTTGCACAGCAATGTTCTGGGTTCCTCTCCTCCCTCCCTTCGTTTCTTTGCTTCTCAATATTCTCTGCTTGGCCTCTATTTTTTTCTCCTACCGATAGAGAACCTACTTAAGGACTTTATTCGGGCTCTTGGATACCCCATAAGGGGAAAAGGAGCAGTTTTTTCTTATAACAGTGTGCATTCATCTTAATCTGTTTGAACGAATTTTGCAAGGAGGTAATACAAGATCCAGTTTTGATTGAGCATCCCTTCTGATTAGTCTGTAGTAAAGTTTGACCACACTATGCAGTTGTTACCCTGCTCTTTGCAGCATAATTCCCCACCACTTTCCCTACAATGGGGGGGGGGAGCAGATTTGTTGCCCATTGTCCGGGGCGTGAGCTGCAAGGGTCCTGGGCAGGAACGCCAGGACCGGGCTATGGGCGTTGGCACCGGTAGCAGAGGCAGTCTGGGTAACTGACCTGAAACCCAACAGGGAAGCAGGAGAAGAGGCAGCCCAACTGATAGCTCCAAAGTCAGGAAGGAGCAACAAGTCCAACAAGGGTCAGAGACAAAAGGAGATTCACAAGCAGACCAGAGTCTGTTGGAAAATGCCCTGGGGTGCCCCTGTAGCCCCCGAACTCCAAGTGTCCTCCGGTATGTGCAGCTTTTGAAAAGGCATTTCCCTTCTCTCCAGTGTGCTCAGCGATATATACCAGTGTCGACATGCAGAGGGCCAGGAGGCCAGCTGGCTAGCCCTGGCTGGGCCATCTCCTTCCAGCTGTCCCGCTGCAAAGACCCATCACCTCTGCTCCAATGTAAATCAGCAACCTGGGCTTCAAAGCCAGGACACACTATCAGCAGATCAAACTGTGCACACAGAATAGGCATGAGGCTTGTGGGAGCATACTACAACTACAGATTTATTAATCATAAATCAGGACAAAGAAACATGTCATCTCTCTTGTCTTCTCAGAGAGAACAGGAAAAGCAAAAGCAGTACACAAAGGAAGTTCCCAGAAAGCTGTGCTGGAATGTAAACAGACATGTGACACGCAACAGTTCCACACGTCTGCTCCTTAAGGTGGAATGGAAATCTCAACAACCAGATGGTATATGCACACTGCTCTTCTAGCTTAACACAGCAAGAAGCATGAGACATCGTAGAGCTAATCTATGTATTTATTGACACACTATGTACAGACAAAGAATTGTGGCGTCCTCTCTCATCAGCTCCGAGAGAGAACAGAACGAAGTAAAAGCAAAAGTACAGTCCAACAGTACCCACAACAGAAGAGAGATAAGTCTGTCTTCCATTCCCATGGTCTTCCCAGACAGGCATGTGATTTACACCAATCACATCTGCAGCATCGGATGCATGGAATACTAACGGAGTCTAGGTGGGTGAGAAGTCCAGCCAGGCAAGGTCATGATACAGGAACACAACAACAGGCCACAGCTCAGCAGAAGACCGCATTGCTGTGGCAAAGACCAATGGTGAAGCGCAGGCCTTACATAGTCTCCTGGACTTGCTCCAAGCTGCAGTGCATCTCATCACCTGACCATGTTTGCCGGCCTGCAGTGCTCAGGACCTGGCTCCTGAAAACCTCACAGTGCTCATTACAACCAATAGTGCCAAAATGACTTCAATTATGCATCCAGAATTTGCCATTATGCAACTGAATCCCGACTGCAAAATCCTGATAGTCTGGTTGGTTTGGACCAGGCACCAGATAAGACCAGAGATGGGGAGTCTGTGGCTGCCGTGACCCTCACACCCTTGAGGGTTCTGACGAGCTCTCAGCTTCTTGTCTTTCCAGCCTTAACTTCAAATTTCCACAAAGTTTCCAGTTTTTTTTTTAAATGAAGTCCTCATGAAAATTCATCAACATCTTAGTGTAAATTTACCCTAATCTATGCATGTTCACATGCAATTTTGCTTCATTTACACATTTCTGCAAAGCAATTTCCCCTGAAATAATGCCTCTTTCGTTTATAGGCATTGTTCATATGCATTTCTAAAGACACTTTAGCTCAATTTGTGGAATTCTGTGCATATTACTTGTCCGGGGGACTGCACTGCAAAATTCAAAGATGTGTGGCTTTAGAAAAAGGACTGCATTTCAGTTTGAGTGTGGTTTCAGAATGCGTGAATTAGGTGTGCTTGCCTTTCAATGTGAATTGAATCAAATTTCCTGAGTGGCAGGAGGGGATGGACTGACATTGACAAGCTGCAGCAGAGATCACCCTTAGGGAACAGGGAAATCACTGTAGTTAAATTTCCATACAGAATCAAGAGTTACAGAAAATATAGGTGGATGTGGATTTCTCTTGTTGCATTATTATTCCTTGAGTCCACCTGTTCTCTGGGTTGTATCCAACATCAGGAGACCCACTGAAATTAATGGGCATAACTTACTTCTCATCAAACTCTTAAACCCCTCCCCTTGTAGATATTGGCAGGTGATATGTGACATCACAGAATGTCCTGCTCCTGAGAACTGTGATGTCATGCTTTGAGGCATCTTGAGACCCTTCTATGAAGACGTCAGGACCATGTGGACCAACAGGTCTTCGTTTAGAAGTGCTTGGCCAATCAGGGCCGGCACAACATCCTGGAACCAGTTCTGGATATTTGAACCAATTCTGGGTATTCCTGTGATGTTGCACAATTTCAACCACCAGACTCTGAAAGGGGAAGGGATTAAAAGTTTGACGAGCAGCAAGCTGCTTATACTACTCATGACTAATGTAGGACCACTAATTTCAATAGAGAGGGCTATTGATGGCCACAAGCCATGGTGGCTCTATGCTCTGCTTCCACAGCTGGAGGCACAGGAAGGGAGTGTTTGCAGAGGACTACAAATATTTAGAAAAGGATTGCATAAGTAAGTGGGAAGGGACGCGGGTGGCGCTGTGGGTTAAACCACAGAGCCTAGGGCTTACCGATCAGAAGATTGGCAGTTCGAATCCCCGCGACGGGGTGAGCTCCCGTTGCTCCTGCCAACCTAGCAGTTCAAAAGCATGAAGTGCAAGTAGATAAATAGGTACTGCTCTGGCAGGAAGGTAAACGGCGTTTCCGTGCGCTGCTCTGGTTCCCCAGAAGCGGCTTAGTCATGCTGGCCACATGACCCAAAAGCTGTACGCCGGCTCCCTCAGCCAATAAAGCGAGATGAACGCCACAACCCCAGAGTCGTCCACTACTGGACCTAATGGTCAGGGGTCCCTTTACCTTTAGGTAAGTGGGAAATCACAAAAACAGTTGTCACATTGGGCTCAGGTGTCCACAAAGTGCTGGCCGATGAATGAGGCGTGGAGAATGGATGAATGGAGGGCAGAGGTGGAATGAAAAGGAGCAGCCGGAGTCCTGAAGAGAGAACACAACACACGACAGCATTTTTGATGTGCAAGTGCCTCCTGTAGATCAAGCTGTGGCGATAAAGTTTGTTTTTGCTGGGCAGGTTGGGTCCCCAAGTATTTTCTTTTTCTTTTCCCCGTACCAGAAAAGGGTTAATGTATGGCAGCCTCTGATTGGCCGAGGTTCCAGGAGGGGGAGATTAAAAGGAGAGGATTTGGAGAGACGGGAGGAGGGAGTTTTAGGATTGAGGTTGGGAGGATAGGTAGGAAGATAGGGAGTGAGAGTTGGTTCTGGGTAGAAACATCCACTCTGAGGGAAATATCACAAGCTAGAGAAAGGAGTCTCTCAGCTTGGTGTGAAGGACAGTGTGTGGTGCCCTGTAAGAGTAATTAGGCCAGGAATTAACTGGGAGGCTGAGGCTGAGCCAGGAGAAGTAGAAGCTGTAAAGAGACCGTCCACTTAGGTCTCATTCCAGTCAGGAGGGGAGAGATTCTTCCAGTAAGAGAAGACTCCCCAAACCAGTGAAACCTTGGGTCATTACTTTGGAGTACCACAGGAGTAGGGTTGTCTAAGAGGTGTGCCACTGACAGAAAGTACCACCTTGTTAAGAACCAAAGCATTAAGTTAAGAACCAAAGTATCAAGTGTGAAACAACTGAGTAAACCTTGAAGTGAAATAACATTGTAAACTGAAGTATCCTAAGTTTTATCCACTCGTGCCATAAACCTCCTTGTTAAGTAAAATAGTCATTGTTTATTAGAACAAATCCTTCCGGAGACTCCTAATTATTAAGTTTTACCTCACGCGAGTCCCCCACAAGATAATCTGAGGTAGCCTGTGGGAATTCGTGGGATTGGTGTTCTGTGAGTTGGGTTCACACTCTATTTTTAAGTGAGAGGATGGGCCCAATGCCCGTTGTCGCGCAAGCATCATGATGCTCCATTTTCATGCACATGAAAAATGCATCCAGTCCCAAGAGCATTGCTTGATTCTTGAAAGACGCCATGTGCAGGACCGTATGACACAAAGTTGGGGGGAAAGTTGCAGATAATAATTTATATACTAATTATTCATTATTTATACCCCACCCATCTGGCTGAGTTTCCCCAGCCACTCTGGGCGGCTTCCAATCGAGTGTTAAAAACAATACAGCATTAAATATTAAAAACTTCCCTAAACAGGGCTGCCTTCAGATGTCTTTTAAAGAGAAGATAGCTGCTTATTTCCTTCACATCTGAAGGGAGGGCGTTCCACAGGGCGGGCGCCACTACCGAGAAGGCCCTCTGCCTGGTTCCCTGTAACCTCACTTCTCGCAATGAGGGAACCGCCAGAAGGCTCTCGGCGCTGGATCTCAGTGTCTGGGCTGAACAATGGGGGTGGAGATGCTCCTTCAGGTATATAGGACCTGGGTATAGATGAAAATTAAGGCCAAACGCTGTACAGCAAAGTGAGGGGGGAGTATTTTTAATGGGAAGGAGGAGGAGAAGGAGAGAGACACAGAACCCACTCCCTGGTATTGAGCCCCCTCTAAGAATCTCACCCACTAACAACGTCCCTGCGCATGTCTTTCAGAAACGATGCAATGTGAAAATAGTGAGGAAATGAACTAGCTTGCTCTGGTTTCATAGCAGAATAGAGTAGCTCATGTGTCAACTCTCATTCCCCACCCACTCCCCACGCCTTCTGTAATGCATACTCTCATGGAGAAAATGAGAAAGTGTCTGCCCTATGTAGCTACATACAGACCCCTGGAAAAACAAGAGGGGAGGCTTTTGAAACGTTACAACTATAATTAAGCCATCAGCACACCTCCCCGAAACAAAACCTGAGCCTTTTAATTAGCTTCTTGAATTAGAATTAATGCTTCATTATTCCTTACCATATCAAGCTGAGAACATTATTAAAGCCTGATGGAATAATGAACAACATGACAGAAAATACATTACGGTGCATGGAGCGGTGCGCCGGCCTATTAGGCAACCTACATAAATATGCCTATCACTTCCCTCCAGAAGAAAGCAGAAGGGAAGCTGGTGGAATGAGGAGAATGAAAACAAAATGATAGGCCTTCAGGAGGAGACAGTTCTTGGGGCTTTGTGTGAGGAGGAAGAGGGTGAGTCACACAAGCAAGGGAAGTTTGGCAGAGCAAAGGAAGATGGAGCTTCCTGCTGCTCAGACAAAAGTTTTGGGTAAGAGAGAAAGTTGCCTCCAAAGCCATCTCCAGGAAAACTGGAGGCAGGATTAAGTTAATGGACTATGCAGAATTAGATAAACTAACAGGAAGGATTCGAAACCAGCGGGACCATAAATTCACGGAAGACTGGAGTAAAATTACGGACTATTTGAGAAGTATTTGTGAAGATCAGACAATGTTTGTAGGTTTGCAAGAAGTTTTGTGAGGAGTATTATTGGAAGTATTGCAAAAATGGAGAAGGTGAAGGATGATTTGTTAAGAGATGTAAAGGCAATATAAAGTTAAGAAATGCATAAGAAGTGGTTAAAACGGGGGATCATCAGTGGTGCTGATGGAAGTCTAAAAATATTGTATAAGTGATAAGTTTTGTGGTACATTTTATAATTTATATGTTAAAATCAATAAAAACTATTGTTATTATTATTTTTTAAAAAGGGGAAACTGGAGTCAACTGTGAATGCTTCTCCTCCCATTCAGGGTTGTCTTTAGGACAAACCTGCTCAGAAACAGCTGTGTTGGCTGCCAGTTTGCTCCCAGGCACGACTCAAGGAGCTCCCATTAGTGTTCAAAGCCCTTCGTGACTCGGGCCACAAATATCTGAAAGATGGCCTCCTTTCCTACAGGCTTTCCCAGGTGTGTTAAGCATAAATGTTTAATTCACACTGAAATGGAGAATGCCTGGATGTGTGTTACTGAAGGGTTTAGCATGGGGATTTTCCATGAGGCCATATTAAGTTCTGTGAGCTGCTAGATGAGTTGATGACTATTGTTGTTCTCTGCTCTGACATGTGAGTGTTTAACCTTAGATCAGGTGATTAAAGTATTGAATTTCAGATCACCATTTTGACGAGAGCTGCCTTTGATCTTTAGTTCCCAGCCAGAGTAAGATATGATCATGACTCACTCCAGGAGCACAAAATCACAGGCTGTAATGGAGGCTGAAATGAGGGAGAGAAAGAGTTTTGATCTCAATCCTGTTTAACATTGTTTTAAAGATGCTGAGCCTGTGCTGGACATGCACATAAACTAATGGAACTGTTTGGATGTACATATTATTTACATTTTTTGTTCTACTTTGAAGAAAGTTCTGCAAGTAAAGCTCTGAATAATACCTAATGGGTCTGGACAATGTTTTGTTCCAAAATGAGTCAGTTTTCATGCACCCAGTTTCTCCAAGCTGCACAATATTAATATCTGCAATAAAGAACAGATTCGTTAATTTTTTTTCAAATGTAAATTGCAGAACATTGTGAATAATTGAATTAAAGCAAGCATAGGCAAACCCGGCCCTCCAGATGTTTTTGGGACTACAACTCCCATCATCCCTGACCACTGGTCCTGTTAGCTAGGGATGATGGGAGTTGTAGTCCCAAAAACATCTGGAGGGCCGAGTTTGCCCATGCCTGAATTAAAGACTGGGAAAATGAGAAACAGAAAGAGCCCAAATGGACAGATCCATCCCTAGCTAGAAGCCTTCTTCCTGACAGGGCATCTGTCAATGTGCAGTGCAAAAATGCAGGTCAGAATATGAAGAACTGGAAGCTTTGCCCTGATCCACAGACAAGTTAGCGGGCACTGAATTGTGTCAGCTCTCTTCAAAAAGCAGACCAGATGAATCCCTCCTCCATCTCCAGCCTTAGGCAGAGGCAAGCTGCTCTGTCCTGGTGCTTTAAATTCCCCACAGTGTGCCAGAGCACCTGATAGCATCACTCCAGGGCTTTGCGGGAAAGTTCAGGTGTCAGATTGTAGCCACCCAGTGTTGGGGTATCAGGGCAGGGATCAATATTTGTGAGCCCTGACAGGGCCCTGGGTGCTGCCCATAGGTGCTGGCATCAGACAGTAATGCTTCTAAGAAGCACTGGAGCCTGCATATCTCTCTTTCTGGAAATGAGAAAGAATGCAAAAAACTAAACCCTGTTATCAGAAGTGCCAACGATTAGGGTTTATTGCATCTCAGATACCCAGCTGATCAGCAGCAGCTACTAGCTACCTTATAACATCGGTCCTGAAAGACCTACCTTGGCTCCTAGTACATTTCAAAGTGTTGGTGCTGACCTTTAAAGCCCTAAACGGCTTGGCCCTGTATACCTGAAGGAGCGTCTCCACCTCCACTGCTCAGCCCAGACACTGAGCTCCAGCTCTGAGGGCCTTCTGGTGGTTCCCTCACAGCGACATGTGAGGTTAGAGAACCAGGCAGAGGGCCTTCTCGGTGGTGGCACCCACCCTGTGAAACGCCCTCCCATCAGATGTCAAGGAAATAAACAACTATCTGACTTTTAGAAGACATCTGAAGGCAGCTCTGTTTAGCGAAGTTTTTAATATCTGATGTTTTATTGTGTTTTAATATTCTGTTGGGGGCTGCTCAAAGTGTCCGGGGAAACCCAGCCAGATGGGTGGGGTATGAATAAATTGTTGTTGTTGTTGTTGTTGTTGTTGTTGTTGTTGTTGTTGTTGTATCCATGAAAGCTGCTTCACCTATCCCATAGCATTTGACAGTTTGAAGAATGGGCCGAAAATGTGTTGTTGTTTAGTCGTTTAGTCGTGTCCGACTCTTCGTGACCCCATGCCAGGCACTTCTGTCCTCCACTGCCTCCCACAGTTTGATCAAACTCATGCTGGTAGCTTCAAGAACACTGTCCAACCATCTCATCCTCTGTCGTCCCCTTCCCCTTGTGCCCTCCATCTTTCCCAACATCAGGGTCTTTTCCAGGGAGTCTTCTCTTCTCATGAGGTGGCCAAAGTACTGGAGCCTCAGCTTCACGATCTGTCCTTCCAGTGAGCACTCAGGGCTGATTTCCTTAAGAATGGAAAGGTTTGATCTTCTTGCAGTCCATGGGACTCTCAAGAGTCTCCTCCAGCACCATAATTCAAAAGCATCAATTCTTCGGCGATCAGCCTTCTTTATGGTCCAGCTCTCACTTCCATACATCACTACTGGGAAAATATGTAGTAGAGCATAAATAAACCCTGACAGTTGGTGCTTCTGAGAAGAGGCCTGTCCTTCTTGCATTCCTTCTGCTGCTGTTTGTTTGTTTTGTTTTTCAAGAAATGAAGTATTCATAATATGTTTTCAGACACGAAGCAAAAGCCTCTTTCCCTTCAAGCATGCACTCGCCGCTTTCCTTGGGAGCTTTCCACGGAGAGAAGCAGCTGGCAGCTACGAACGAGGAATTTTTTTCCCCGGTGTAGCAATGTTCCAGGGCCAACATGAGCCTTGATGGTCCAGCCAGGGCAGACTGCAGAAGAACCGTTCCAACAAGCAGCACCGCTTCCATCATATTTAGGCACCAGGTGAAAAAGGAGTTCCTTAGCCGGGCTTTCAAAGTGGTTGCCCTGCTGCTTTTATTATTTCTTAGTGCTTCTGCATTTTATTAACTGCTGTTTTATTGACCGCAGCTTGTTTTCGTTACTGATTCATGTCTTGCTCTCACCTTTTAATTGCTGAAACATTTATTGATATGTGGTTTGCTTATTTTATTGTTATGAGTTGCTTTGGATTCATTCGTAGGAAAACGGCTCATAAATACTTGGAAATAAAGAGAGCGCAGAAAGATGCATCTCGCTAAGTCAGGCCGGCGGCCTGTCTAGATCTGCAGCAACTTAGCAGTGGCTCTCCAGATTTTCAGAACAGGGATCCTTGCCTGTAAGTGACTGACCATGAGACCTTCTCCATGCTCTAAAGGTAAAGGTAAAGGGACCCCTGACCCTTAGATCTATTCGTGGCCAACTCTGGGGCTGCGGTGCTCATCTCGCTTTATTGGCCGAGGGAGCCGGCGTACAGCGTCCGGGTTATGTGGCCAGCATGACTAAGCCACTTCTGGCGAACCGGAGCAGCGCACGGAAATGCTGTTTACCTTCCCGCTGGAGCGGTACCTATTTATCTACTTGCACTTTGATGTACTTTCGAACTGCTAGGTTGGCAGGAGCAGGGACTGAGCAACGGGAGCTCACCCTGTCATGGGGATTTGAACCGCCGACCTTCTGATTGGCGAGTCCTAGGCTCTGTGGTTTAACCCACAGTGCCACCCACGTCCCTTCTGCATGCTCTAGCCCTCAGCTAAAATTACTTCCCCAAAATTACTCATAAAACATGGGAGGATAGCAGAGGTGCCAGCCTGCAAGAGTGATTGGGGGAGGGATCAATGTTGTGTGGTTGAATTCATGACATCCCGATGTTACACATTGGGAGGAGTCAGAGGCACAGCTGAAAACAAAGGCTGCGTGGCTCAATGGCTGGTAGCTTCTCCGCCGCCTCCTGAAGCAGCAGAAGGCTTCTTCAACACTTCTTTACCTCTGTGGCAGGAGGAGGAACCTGCCACTGGAGGCATGCCACACTCATCTCCACTTTTCGGCTCCACACTTTTGGGACGTGCAGGGGCCTGGCCACTTCCCCCCAAATATAGGGATGGTCAAAAGGGCTCAGCCCCTGGGGGCCAGCATCAGCTGGCTCCTATGCACAGCCCTAAAGCCCACCAGGCTCCAGCTGGTGAAACCTTGCGACTCTAGTGAAAAACAAGTAAGTACAGTGGTACCTCGGGTTACATACACTTCAGGTTACAGACTCCGCTAACACAGAAATATTACCTCAAAGTAAGAGCTTTGCTTCACGATAAGAACAGAAATCGTGCAGGGCGACGCAGCGGCAGCAGGAGGCCCCATTAGCTAAAGTGATGCTTCAGGTTAAGAACAGCTTCAGGTTAAGAACAGACCTCCAGAACAAATTAAGTTCTTAACCCGAGGTACCACTGTAGATCCCAGAAGCCTAAGCTCTGTCCAGTTCTGTTATATGCAGCACACTCCACCGTGCCTAAATCAGTGCTAAACAACAGGATTCAAAACATACTAGTCTGAGCTGAAGACTCCAGGCTGCCTGTGAGTTTATGACAAAAGTGGAAATGGAAGGTCGTGTATAACAATTCCTCCAGGATGCCTAAAAAGCTCTTACTTTCTTTTCAAAAGTGCACACGAGCTGTGATCTAAGAGATTAAAGCTGAAAATGAAAATGAAAATGTGGGGGAGGGCAGGAGAGAGAGAGAGAGAGAGAGAGAGAGAGAGAGAGAGAGAGAGAGGAGCAGACTGCAAGATGGGAAACATTATGTTCAAACACTTCTGGAATCAAAATGGCACATTAGCAGTGCGGAAAGTGGCTGTGCAGTACAACAGCACGTCTTATCTATTGGAAGAGGGACTTATCTTTGATTCCTAGAGTCTCTTCTGCATCCACTAGCAATTTTATGCATCTATCTTAGGTAGTTTGGGGTTTTTTTCCTCTGCCTCTCACTCCCACCCCTACAAAAAACAACATATTATGAAAAGGGTAGGAGATGAGTTTTTAATAACTTGGCAAGAGCATGCAGAGAGAAAGAAATGGAATGAATTTGAAATGAATAAACGCTCCAAACCCTTAAATGCAACTGCGGCCAGATGCTTGAGTTTCAAGAGGAAACTGTAGGGAGAGAGAGACCTCCAGCAACAAAGCTGCCGGGTGAACAAACAGTTTGCGGGCAATCTTAGGTGGCCTCAAATAATGCAATAGGAGGAGGGAAGAGGGAGCATGGCTGACGTCTGCTTCTTGTTCTTCTTGATTCATTGCAATGCAGTGCCCAGGTTTTATTTTCTTACTTCCTGCGTTTCTATCCCAACTTTTTTCTCCAAGGAGCTCAGGGGGGCATACTTGTCACTCCCTTTCCTCATTTAATCTCCACAACAACCCTGTAAGGTGTTAGAATTCCTGCTCCATGGTAGCAGTTATGGGATTTTTGTCTATCACATGACGGTGCATGTTTTGACTCCACAGAGTGGGAAGTGACGGAGACAGGATGTTTGTGTTACTGTGTTCCATGAAGTGGGACTATTGTCCTTTGTTCTTTTTCTCTTTGCAGTCTGATGGTAGAGAGAGAGGGAGCCGTGTTGCAGTGCTCCTTGTGTGTTTATATGTAAATAAAGTAGATTAGCCAAAATGCTGAGTTGCTGAGGTCTGTTACGCTTGATGTGCAAACTCTGCGGATCCCTAAGTGTGCCAGTGTTGGTTGGCATCGGTCGCTGTGATGCTGAAGAAAGCTTTTGAACGATTGACCAGGAGGGAGAGAACATGCCAGTCGGGCATGTGTCTCTAGCAGGGTCCTACTCAAGTGTAAAGGGAGAGGGAGGGGTTGGGCCACAGTCACCCTGTGAGCTTCATGACCAAGTGGGGATTGGAACCCTGATCTCCCAAGTCCCAGTCCAACACTCTAACCACTACACCAGAACTTGCACCTCTCTCACCCACCTGTTGCAGTGAGATTAGGGATGTGAGAGAAATTATACGTTGCTTGAATTTTTATCAGAAACTCACTGATTCACATATCTCCAGCCAATACATGAACTGAAACATAAGTGTCCTTCAAGATCAACACTTATCCCAATTTTGCAGCACACTGCTCCAACCAATCAATGTGTATATTAGGTGCACATAAAATGTGTGTGTGCGCGCGTGCACACACAAAAGAAAATAATCTATAAATGCATTGTATGGGGTAAGATGGCTTGTGCTATGAGTTTGTGAGTGCTAGGCCACTATAATCTTTGGATCAAGCTAATGTTAGAATTTAATGAAGGCTTAGGGTTTTAAAGCTGGGTGCCAGACCCATATGTATTAAACTGTGTGCTAGACACTTCTAATCAGCTGGAATCAGCAAGTTCCAAAAGCTAATTAAACCAGGCTAAATTTATTGCATGTGGTGATAGCCTGGGAGATGAGCCATTAAGAAAACACAGGATCAAAGGACTCTGTGCCAGACGGCAAATGGGTGGTGACCATCTGTCAACAGATAAAGCCAGAATTTAAAGTGGAGAGTTAAAGGCAATGAGAGCTAGGAGCTCAGAGTAGGGAGTTAGGAGTTAGGTGATCGAGACATACCTAATTTGCATTAAAATGTTGGTGGATTTTTATCTTTCAAAAAAGCAGTGGAAATGTGGAAAGCTGAATTCAAGATTGGAAAGGAAGAGAAAGTAAGAAGAAATTGACAGATTTTGCCATCCTTAAGTGAGATGCATATGCAGAGCAGGAACAGCTTGTATGTTTCACTCTCTGTGGGAGGTGGGGTGGGCGTTGTGGGAGGTATATCAGTTTTTCTACGGCCTTCGTAGGGAACAGGAAGCGCAAGTCACTCACGCTTCCTGTCCTCCATTCCGCCACCCTCATTATACCGAGTCCTTGCCTTCACATCCTCGAAATCCCTTTTGTCTTGGGAGAGAATTAGGCTTGTCAGCATCGGAGATTGCTTTTCCTGTTCTGCTTAAAATGTAAAATAAATTAAGCCACTGCCTTGACACCTTGCGAGATCCCCCACCCCTGGCAGCAGACAAGGATGCTGAAGAGAACAAGGGATACGCAACCTTGTTCTGAGTGACACTGAAAGATTTAAGCCCTCTTTGCACATCAGTCACAGGACGGTGGCTGCGACCAGTTTCTGCAACAGGGAAAATCTGAAGGTGCAAGGTCTACTTGGCTCCGTGCAATGGAGGCACTTTTGCAGCCAGGTGTCCCAATCACATGGAGCCGTGGAACACTTTGTCCTGTCACTACCTACCTACTGCTGCGTGCTCTGCCTGCCACTGCGCACCATGTGCCACTGCAGCGCACCAATTTCAGGTGAGGTCTCACCCAGAATGGATCCCATCTTGTTCCAGCATCAATGGTGGGAGTGCTTCTGTGGCTCTGGCAGACCCATTAGGACTGAGCTGCTTGTTTGGTACAAATATCTGTTGGAAATGTAAAGAAAAAGAAAGCGCCTTTTATCTCATGTAAGGTAATAAAAGCATTCTGGGAAATGATATATAATGAGATGGAAAAAATGTTCCAATTAACTCTTGTAAAAACAACCAAAAACCAGAGGCTTTTTTAGTAGGAATTATAGTTGCTGATATTCCATGGGAACAGAAAAGATTTTTTATGTATGTGGCGACAGCCGCACGGATGCTATTAGCCCAAAGATGGAAAGAAGATAAAGTCCCTTTCAGAGAAGAATAGCAAATCAAACTATTGGACTATGCTGAAATGGTAAAACTGACCAGAAAGCTCAGGAACCAAGAAAGCCAAAACTTTAACAAAGAATGGGGAAAACTGATAATTTATCTCGGAGACCACTGTAAGCAGATGAAAACATTAGCAATGTAGCAAGTACTACGGAGACAACGATGTTATATAAAATATAGATTATTGGAAAAGATGCAGTAGGAAAGGTTTAATAAAACGACCCGTGGAGGGGAGGTGTGAAGTCCAGAGATTTGGAGGAATCTGTAAATGTGGGTGTGTATGGTTGTATTGTTATAATTTTATACTTGTAAAGTAAAATAATTTATTAAAAAAAAAGGACCGAGCTGTTTGGTTTATTCCAGTAACGAGTTGATTTCACCGACATCAGGCACTTTTTAATTTTATTGCTGACCTATGCCTGACTCCCAGTTCCTCTGACGGTATCAGATTTCCTTATATCAAATTTCCCTTTCTGCGTATAATGTAATGTTTTATTGTTGCTATGGCCATTGGCTAATTCGAATAAAGTTTTATCTATCTATCTCTCCTCTGACAGTAGGGGATGCAAGTTACTATTCTCAGGCAAGACCTTAGACCTGGGTGCGGCTTGAGCCTCATCAAGTCTGAACCCCTTCAGCTTAAAGGCGAGGTTAGCATGCAATATAGTACACCTTTTTCGAGTGTGACTTTGCTCCTTCATTTTATCTCTCTCATGCCTCCCTCCCAGCTTCAACTGATGCAGCCAGCCAAGTTGCCCGGTGCACTGTGCCTATAGCTAATAGAAAAAAAAGTGAGGCGCCTTTTCCTTTAACCAAAGAGAGAAATGCTTTGAAAGTGCTTTAAAGAGAGATAGAAAATCCCTTCAGATAACTAAAGAGCAGCGGAGGAATTTAAATCCCGATGTTATCATTTTCTGGGAGAGGAAAGAGAGCGAGGCAGAAAGCCATATATTACAGAGGGTCCGCTTTTTATTGCAGGGGCTGTGAGATTTACTGCGGAACAGGCACTGCATGTCATCTTAGAATTCAGTACCCCTGATCAAGAAAATAAATTAAATCCCAGAATCTTTGCACTCGGGTAGTGATTCAGCAGGAGAAGCCATTTATGTGGCAAATTGTACAGGCAGCTGCTAGAAACATGTAAGTAGCTCGCGTTCTCTCTTTTGGCACAGATAAAAAGCACCAATTAATTTGGTGGTGTTTGTGCTAATATCGTTATTTATTGGGTGTCGTTGTCCATCTGTTTCATCACTGAGAGGAGGAAAACGAACCTAGTTTCTCCTCAACTCTTTATTTGCAGTTCTTCAGAATCCTATTCCTGGGAAGTGTAATGCAACTGCCCTGATCACTCTTTCATCCAGTACTGACACTGACTGCCAGGGGCACCAACTATAGGGGGCAGAAAAGGCTTCGACCTCCTCAATATTTGTGGGCAGGGGGCTGAGCCCCCTCAATATTGAGGGGGCTGCCATTTCCGCTGTTGCCGGGCAGCATTCATGTGCCGGGCAGGGATGGGACATGTGGAAGAAGAAGAAGAGGAAGAAGAGGAAGAAGAAGAGTTTGGATTTGATATCCTGCTTTATCACTACCCGAAGGAGTCACAAAGCGGCCAACATTCTCCTTTCCCTTCCTCCCCCACAACAAACACTCTGTGAGGTGAGTGGGGCTGAGAGACTTCAGAGAAGTGTGACTAGCCCAGGGTCACCCAGCGGAGCGGAGACGCGAACCCGGTTCCCCAGATTACGAGTCTACCACTCTTAACCACTACACCACACTGGCTCTCAGTGTGAAGATCAACACCAAAGGGGAACCTTTTCGCCATGAAGGTCCTGCGGCACCTGCTGCCATCAGTACTGCCTCCCAAGGCAAGTAAGATGGTGGCTTCACATTCAGCTTTGGCCAGACTCCATCAGGCTGCTAAGGCTGGGGGCATCCTCTTCCCAGGCCCCTGTGGGGCTATGTGAGGAAGCACCTCTCTTTGGGGTGAGATGGAGGGGGCAGCTCAGGGGCGAAGCAGGGGCAGTGGTAGCGGTGGCTGCCCAGAGGACTCCCAAGAAGAGGGGAGAGGAGAGGAGGCTGAGGGAACACGCCACAAGGGAGGGTGTTCAAAAAAGGGTGAGGGGCTGCCGGCTCTTCAGGCAATGGGTGACATAACTAGGCTTCGGAGGCTCACAGTGTGCTTCCCCACAGAGGAGCACCAGAAAGAATGTACAGTGGTACCTCTGGTTATGAACTTAATTTGTTCCAAAACTCCAGTCTTAACCTGAAACCGTTCTTAACCTGAGGTACCACTTTAGCTAATGGGGCCTCCTGCTCCCGCCGCGTCACCGCCACGCGATTTCTGTTCTCATCCTGAGGTAAAGTTCTTACTTCCGGGTTAGCATTTGTAACCTGAAGTGTTTGTAACCCAAGGTACCACTGTAGCTGGTCAAGGGAGCTGTGGACTCAAAAGGTTGAAAACCTCTGTCATAATCTCCCCCCCCCCAAAGATATATATTAAAGTTTTTAAAATATAATAATAGAAATGAAAAACAAAAAAACAAAATACAAAATACAACATAAAAACAATTAAAAAACAAATAATTTTCCGTAACATATCTTCCTTACACTTATTTCCCCAGACCTCCTCATACCTCCCTTCTTTGTATTCCACTTCAATTTGTTAGTTCAGCAAATCCTTACCATTAAGCTTTTACCCATTTGTAAACTTTTTTTTTCTTTCGTATCTGCATTACAGCTGGAAACCCCTTAGTTTCTTTCCAACATTCTTCTAACATTCATCAATTTTACAATATTTCTGTAAATAGTCTTTAAATTTCTTCCAGTCTTCTTTCACCAACTCTTCTCCCTGGTCTCAGATTTGAAAACCTCTGTCATAATCTGTCTAGGAGCTATCCTAGGTTCTGAAATAGTCTAGAAATATCCTAGTTTGGCTGGCTCTCTGCAGTGAGCTTCTTGCCCCTTGGTGTAGCACCTTGCTTCTAATTTACTTCTTTGTGCCCCTCTATTCTTCCATCATAGAACTCAAAGAAGGTATGCATGGTGGTTTCCACGTGGTCTCTCGTCCAGGTACTGACCCACAGGGATGCGGGTGGCACTCTGGTCTAAACCACTGAGCCTCTTGGGCTTGCCAATCAGAAGGTGGGCAGTTTGAATCTCTGCAACAGGGTGAGCTCCTGTTGCTCTGTCCCAGCTCCTGCCAACCTAGCAGTTCGAAAGCACGCTGTGGCAGGAAGGTAAACGGTGTTTCCGTCCGCTCTGATTTCCGTCATGGTGTTCCATTGTGCCGGAGGTGGCTTAGTCATGCTGGTCACATGATCTGAAAAGCTGTGGACGAACGCCGGCTCCCTCGGCCTGAAAGTGAGATGAGCGCTGCAACCCCATAGTCACCTTTGACTGGACTTAGCCATCCAGGGGCCCTATACCTTTACTCATCAGACAAAGCCCAGCTTTGCTTCGGAAAGCTGTGGGACATGCATGAAAGAGGAGGGAAGCAGGAAAGGGTAACTTTTCTTCCATCTCACTGTTCAGCAGGATACAAAGATATGCAAGAGTGACACTCCTTCCACAACACTGTTAACAGTGATGGCAGCTTTAGAGGTTTACTGTTCCCAAAAGTGCAATGAAACAGTGGAGCCATATAAATTCTTTACAAGGTGTCAGCAAGAAGGCAAAGAGTTATAGTATTATCAACTTTAGTGCACAGACATGCACTTTTGGAGAGTTTGGAAGCAGGTTGGGCTGTCTTAAGAACCCAAAGTACCTGAAGGACTAATTGAGTTTCTGGTAAATATCCTGCTGACACAGAGAATGCCCTGACTCAGCACTACCTGCCTGACACCTAGCAATGCTTCCCCTTCCCCATCCTCTTGTGTGTTCATCATTTTGACTGTATCCCAGTGCAGCTGCACTGGAGTGTAGAAGTGTAGTGTAGAAGGAGTTGGTGTACAGTGGACACTCGGGTTGCGAACGTGATCCATGCGGGAGGCATGTTCACAATCCGCAGTGTTCACAACCCACAGTGCCACGTCTGCACATGCGCGGGTCACAATTTCGCGCTTCTGCGCATGCCCAAGCGCCGAAACCCAGAAGTAACCCTTTCCAGTACTTCCGGGTTCAGCACGGTGCACAACCCAAAAACACACAACCCAAAGCATCTGTAACCCGAGGTATGACTGTACTTTGAAGACCGGAAAGGTGAAATGCAGCTGTACTGGAGTGTAGAAGGTGCTGTTTTGTTTGGAAGGCTTCAAAATTCTGCTTTATTTCCTAATCAAATTTTTTTTTTTGGGGGGAGTGATGACATACCCTGGATCTTACATTCCTCCCTGTTCCCCGATTCCTGCTTTCTCATCAATCAATCCCTGTCTCTTTTCAGAGCTAACAAACAAAGACGAAATAAAATGTATGCACCAACCTTTATGGAGCGCCAGTGTGGTGTAGTGGTTAAGAGCCGCAGTCTCGTAATCTGGGGAACCAGGTTCGCATCTCTGCTCCTCCACATGCAGCTGCTGGGTGACCTTGGGCTAGTCACACTTCTCTGAAGTCTCTCAGCCCCACTCACCTCACAGAGTGTTTGTTGTGGGGGAGGAAGGGAAAGGAGATTGTTAGCCGCTTTGAGACTCCTTCGGGTAGTGATCAAGCAGGATATCAAATCCAAACTCTTCTTCTTCTTCTTCTTTATGCTAACCATGGTTAGTGGCCTACCAGAATTTGCAACCATGGTTAGAATCCTGTCCCCCCCCCCCAAAAAAAAAATCCTGGTTGCATCTAATCATGGATAAAGGCTGATGCACGGATTATACTTACAGAGGTTAGCACTGAAAAAGAACAGGGGGTATATAGAATCATAGAATCATAGAGTTGGAAGAGACCACAAGGGCCATCGAGTCCAACCCCCTGCCAAGCAGGAAACACCATCAGAGCACTCCTGACATATGGTTATCAAGCCTCTGCTTAAAGACCTCCAAAGTAGGAGACTCCACCACACTCCTTGGCAGCAAATTCCACTGTCAAACAGCTCTTACTGTCAGGAAGTTCTTCCTAATGTTTAGGTGGAATCTTCTTTCTTGTAGTTTGGATCCATTGCTCCGTGTCCGCTTCTCTGGAGCAGCAGAAAACAACCTTTCTCCCTCCTCTATGTGACATCCTTTTATATATTTGAACATGGCTATCATATATACATACCAGAGAGGAGGAAGATGGGTGTGGAAATGATATCATCATCATCATCATCATCATCATCATCATTATTATTATTATTATTATGGCATCCAACTCAGAGGTGCTGGAACTGAGTTATGGTGAGTTCCGGCACCTCTCAGGTGAGTGCCATTGCCTTTCTAAGAGAACAAGGGAGGTGTTCATCCACCTCTTTTTCTAGAAAAACAGCATGGATTATGATTATTTCAATTATGAATTGCTTCCTCTGAAGCCTCGCAAAGCAATTTCACAATAAAATAAAAGCATATAAAATAATTGCATACGTTGAACAGTTTAAAATCAATTCCATGTCTCAAAATGGTTAGAACAATTCCATTAATATCTACATGTCTCAAAATGGTTAGAACAATTCCATTAATATCTATAAAGGTAAAGGTAAAGGTACCCCTGCCCGAACGGGCCAGTCTTGCCAGACTCTGGGGTTTGTGCGCCCATCTCACATCTATTGGCCGGGGGCCAGCGCTGTCCGGAGACACTTCCGGGTCACGTGGCCAGCGTGACAACGCTGCTCTGGCGAGCCAGAGCCGCACACGGAACGCCGTTTACCTTCCCGCTGGTAAGCGGTACCTATTTATCTACTTGCCCCCGGGGGTGCTTTCGAACTGCTAGGTTGGCAGGCGCTGGGACCAAGCAGCGGGAGCGCACCCCGCCGCGGGGATTCGAACCGCCGACCTTTCGATCGGCAAGCCCTAGGCGCTGAGGCTTTAGCCCACAGCGCCACCCGCGTCCCGACCATTAATCTATCCATAATGCAATACAGATACAGATGAGGGCAGAGGGAATCTCCGCTTAGAAGGCTTAATAATAATAATAATAATAATAATAATAATAATAATAATAATAATAAATAATAAAATTTATTTATATCCCGCCCTCCCCAGCTGAAGCCAGGCTCAGGGCAGCTAACAACTATAAAAGTAACACAGCATTCTAAAATCAAGTCAAAATCAAATTAATGGGAACCATTGGGCCAGAGTTCTGTGAGGATTGCCAAAGGAGGTCAGACTGTGCCCTGGCCAAAGGCCTGGTGGAACAGCTCCGTCTTGCGGGCCCTGCAGAAAGATGTCAAGTGCCACAGGGCCCTAGTCTCTTGTGACAGAGTGTTCCACCAGATCGGGGCCACGGCCGAAAAAGCCCTGGCTCTGGTTGAGGCCAGCCTAACCTCCCTGTGGCCCGGGACCTCCAAGATGTTTTTCTTTGAAGACCGTAAGGTCCTCTGTGGAACATACCAGGAGAGGCGGTCCTGGAGGTACGAGGGTCCTAGGCCTTATAGGGCTTGCTGAAAGAGGAAGATCTCTACAGATTCTGCAAAGGCAACAGAGAAGGACCCTGACTGCTATGTAATGGAGGGCGTACCAAATGGCAGGTGCCACCACACGAAAGGACCAGTTCCATCATTGTGAAGATCCAACCTCCTGATAAGTGGGTCTCTGACATCTGCAGGATGCTCTCTCCTCTGCAACAAACACAGTGACTGCTTGGAAATAAGGCGTGAGGCGATCTTTTAGGTACCCTGCTCCCAAGCTGTACAGTGATACCTCGGGTTAAGTACTTAATTCGTTCTGGAGGTCTGTTCTTAACCTGAAACTGTTCTTAACCTGAAGCACCACTTTAGCTACTGGGGCCTCCTGCTGCCACTGTGCCGCTGGAGCACAATTTCTGTTCTCATCCTGAAGCAAAGTTCTTAACCTGAGGTACTAATTCTGGGTTAGCGAAGTCTGTAACCTGAGGTACCATTGTATAGGGTTTAGACCAGGCATAGGCAAACTCCGGCCCTCCAGATGTTTGGGACTACAATTCCCATAATCCCTGACCACTGGTCCTGTTAGCTAGGGATGATGGGAATTGTAGTCCCAAACACCTGGAGGGCCGGAGTTTGCCTATGCCTGGTTTAGACCTCATGTAATATTACGCTTGCAAGAGGCATTTGAAAAGTTCTTCCACACTGTAGCCATAAAGAAGGAAAGCACAAATTATTAATTACTACATTAGCAGGATTGGCAGCAGCAGATATATTCTATGCTTGTGATGATATTTTATTCTCTTGCTAATTACGGTGTTTCAAATGCGCATTTTACGTTTGCCTTCCTTTAGTGGTGTTTTCTTCTGAAATATTTAAGATAAAAGAATTATTAACTTGGCTTCCTTTAATGTGCATTCTATAGCTTTATTTTTTAAATATTTAAGATAATACTTCAGTTCCTTGTTAATTACGTTGCTTTGAATGTATACTTTGTATTTGACTTTCTTCTGCAACGTTTTATTCTGGATTGTTTTATTTGAAGTTTTAATGTAGGTTGTAAACCACTTTTGAGAGCTCCCCACCCCTTAAAAATATAAAGCAGCGTGGAAATGCAATGAATGATAACAAATAATAATGAAGTTGCCACCATTCCTCCTCTTAGCATGCAACTTCTCCAATGCCGGGATTTACAATCTTCCCCCCTTTCCTCTGTTCTCACTCTTTTAACTCAGGATAATGGCTCTCCACGGGCAGCTATTAATGCATTAAATCATGTTCACAACTGTTGACACAATGAAGGCATCTTGTATGCCTCCTTTGGAAGCTGCCAGGCATCAATTAGCTCAGTGATATTTACATAAATATCTCCATTTTGGGGGCAGAATTGTCCATCTGTTTTGCTGAGAATTTAATTACTGCCATTAGGCAGGGGAAAGCAGAGTGGATGGTTCTTGAATGTTAACCTGCTTCCCAAGACACAACCAGCCACATCCAGAAGTGAGAAGGTACAGTGCATACTTCGCCACCTTTGGCAAGCAATTGCTCCCATGATGATGACGACGACTGTGCTGGGCCCAGGGGTAACCCGTGAAACGCAGTCCAGGACCGGTCCACAATCCAAAGGTTCCACTGGGAGTCAGTCCGACAGGGTTGAGGCAGGACACGAGGCAGGAAACCAGGCAAGGACAGGTACAGGATCTCAGGCAGGATTTAGCATACAGCAATGTTGCTCCCGCAACCTGGGGCGGGGTCTGACAGCCTTTTATCTTTGTCGGGGTAGCGGCCGGTCCTGATCCCCCAATGACTCACCTCCCTGTTTCACCCAAAGGCGAGTACTCAGGTCTCTCCTTCTCTCAGACCTTAGTCTCTGCAGCTTGGGAGACGTCGGTGGGTTACTAGACCCAGGGGCTGCCTCAGCCTCTCCTGACCCAACTGGTAGTGGAGCAGCTGTACGTGATTGCCCAGCAGAGGGCAACGAGGTAATCCCCACATCTGGAGCCAGGGCAGGCTCAGGACCCTGACTTGGCCCAGCTGGTGTTTGTTGCAGGGGAACCTGTGCAGATTGGGACTCTTCAGAATCAGGCCCCAGACTAGGTTCAGCTGCCGCCTGAGGCAGAGGATCCTGTGCGGACTGAGACTCCTCTGGTTCAGAGTCTGAGCCCGAGTCCCAGGCCATCACAATGACAGATGCCCCCAAGGAAGTGAAACAACTGTAGGTGCTTTGAGAAAAACCTAGGCACAAGATTAATGTTTGTGGTTACCCAACTGGTTTCCTGTAGGTTAATGTTTTCACAACGGTGGGAATGTGGCAACAGATTCCATTTAAAATAGGACCCAAAATTGTTATTGGCATCTGTCTGTCTTGGGAGGCAGTGGAGGACTGCACCTTTGGGAGTGAAGTTAAATTGTTGGAAGGTTACATTGCTAGCTGTGGCTGTAGAAAATGATACAGGAGAGACATGTTTTGTTGCAGCTGGGGCATATGAAGGCGTCCAGTTGTTCTGCTGCAGATGCACCAGGGCCTCTCTTCTCCCTGCGCTCCTCCCAGCTGTCATTCCTCCTCTGGTCACGGCTATGGATGCACAACCTGACTGACTGTCTCCAGGTTGTCTACAATGGGTTGCCAACACAGCGGGGTTAATGTTGCCAGCCTTCGCATCATGTTCGCAGACATCTTTGTAACACAGAGTTGGCCTGTTGCCCGAAGCCAGTTCCCCATAGGGCAAATTTTGGGGGATCCTACCATGCCAGACCCATGGGCTGAATGCAGACCTCTCTATCCGGCCTGTGGGTCTCTCATGAGGTCATATCTCTCACAGTTCAAAGTATTGGTGCTGACTTTTACAGCCCTAAACAGTCTCGGTCCAGTATACCTGAAGGAGCGTCTCCACCCCCATCGTTCTGCCCGGACACTGAGGTCCAGCACCGAGGGCCTTCTGGCGGTTCCCTCGTTGCGAGAAGTGAGGTTACAGGGAACCAGGCAGAGGGCCTTCTCGGTAGTGGCACCAGCCCTGTGGAACGCCCTCCCACCAGATGTCAAAGAGAAAAACAACTACCAGACTTTTAGAAGACATCTGAAGGCAGCCTTGTTTAGGGAAGCTTTTAATGTTTAATAGGTTATTGTATTTTAATATTCTGTTGGAAGCCACCCAGAGTGGCTGGGGAAACCCAGCCAATGAGCAGGGTATAAATTTGTTGTTGTTGTTGTTTAGTCATTTAGTCGTGTCCGACTCTTCATGACCCCATGGACCAGAGCACGCCAGGCACTCCTGTCTTCCACTGCCTCCCGCAACTTGGTCAAACTAATGCTGGTAGCTTCGAGAACACTGTCCAGCCATCTCGTCCTCTGTCATCCCCTCCTCCTTGTGCCCTCAATCTTTCCCATCATCACGGTCTTTTCCAGGGAGTCTTCTCTTCTCATGAGATGGCCAAAGTACTGGAGTCTCAGCTCCAGTAATAAATAATAAATTATTAGTATAATTTAAATTAATATAATTTAAATAATAATTTATTATTATTACTATCCCTGTGCCATGCTGTCCCTGACTTCATTTGCCCACCTGGAATGTGACCTTCACGTGCAACAAAGCTTCTTGCTCGCCTCAATGGAGAGTTTTGTCTGTGTGTAGAAATCTCTGGCTTGCTGCGATGTAGCTTATTGTACAAAGGCGCAATATCCAAAAAGTTGCATCAGTTGTGGTTGGAGATTGGAGGGGCGGAATGCAGGGAGACCAAACAGTAGGTGGAGTGGGAGCTAATGTCAGTCCAAGCCAGCCAAGTCTCATTTTCTCCCCATCCTGAGATGGAAGAAGAGGAAACAGACAGGGAGTTCTGCAACCCCCTGAACTGGTTGTAAGTAAGAAGGCAGAAAGGTGAGGGCTGGGTGAGGGCAGATTGAGGTCAGTGGGGCAATACCCCACCTCCCCTAATGGACCACTTTCCTAAGAATATATGAACAGCCTGCTGGATCAAGCCAATGGCCCAACCCAGTCCAGCATCCTGCTCTCGCAGTGGCCAACCTGGTCTGAACAGAGACATTGGATTCTTATCTCATTATACATGACTAAGCCATTTCTCACCTTCTCACCCCTTGCCTTTTCCTGTAAGGCCTATTACAGTCGTTAAGAGTCGTCAACAGGCTCATCTCAGCTATCTGCCAATCTCCCATTCCCACCACCCTTCTGAGTAATACCCCTCCCCACCTTCTCACTATATAGAAGGACCTGCCAACTTCTGTTTCAGTGTATCTGAAGAAGTGTGCATGCACACGAAAGCTCATACCAAGAACTAACTTAGTTGGTCTTTAAGGTGCTACTGGAAGGAATTTTTTTATTTTGACTATGGCAGACCAACACGGCTACCTATCTGTAACAGTGGCCAACCAGTGGCAAGCCCACAAGCAGGACCTGAATGGAGGATCACTCCCCTCTCCTGTGGTTTTCAGCAATTGGTATTCAGAAGCATTGCTGTCTCCGAATGTGGAGGCCGATCATAGCCATTATGGCTAGATGCCATTGAACAACCAAAGATATAAATGTAGATCTTCTGCATCCTAAGCTGCTCATCCTGGTGGATCTTGCCATAGGATTGGCCCCTAAATGGTTCCTCATCATTTCAAAGGGGATCCTGCAGGGTAGGTTATGAATGTTCATTGTGAAACTTAAAGGTAAAGGTAAAGGGACCCCTGGCCATTAGGTCCAGTCGTGGCCGACTCTGGGGTTGCGGCGCTCATCTCGCTTTATTGGCCGAGGGAACCGGCGTGCAGCTTCCGGTCATGTGGCCAGCATGACTAAGCCGCTTCTGGCAAACCAGAGCAGCACATGGAAACGCCGTTTACCTTCCCGCCGGAGCAGTACCTATTTATCTACTTGCACTTTGACGTGCTTTCGAACTGCTAGGTTGGCAGGAGCAGGGACTGAGCAACTGGAGCTCATCCCGTCGCAGGGGTTCAAACTGCCTACCTTTTGATCGGCAAGCCCTAAGCTCTGTGGTTTAACCCACAGCGCCACCTGTGTCCCTATTGTGAAACTTAGATGGCTTTTATTTAAATCTAAAAATATGCATTTATCACTAAATGCGCATCAGTAAACTAACCCCTCTACTCGGGGCAATCATGTAACCGGCACCTGATTGTCTGTGTTAGGCAAGCAAACATTTCAACACTTCCTTATCTTGCTTTGTACAACACCCACCTTATTAGTTCTATAATTTCCTCCCTTTATCTCTGTGACTATTCTCAACAGAGATAATGATGAACACTGTAAAGTAGCCTTGAGTTATTATGGGGGAAATTGGAAACGATCACGTTGCATTCTAATGCGATATCGCTCATTTCTCGCTCAACCTTGTAAACATTAAGTACTCTCTCATCTAATCCCAAACCCAGAGGCAGGAGACACTCTTCAGCTGGGCGGCTTTCCCTGAGCCCAAAGTTCATCCTTTTCTGTTTGAAGTCTCCCACAAAGCATCTCTCACAGAATCCAGGTTCTCTAGGGATCAGAAGTAAAAGAAATCTCTCCAAAAGCTAGCCCCTCTCCTTTCCCTTATGCTCAGTCAGAAGATGTCCAGAGGGAGTCCAGAACGTATGAACAGGCTGCTGGATCAAGAATATAGTCTTATTCTCAACCCTAGCCACTGCTGAGTGGAGCCATGCAAGGTCACTTATACCCAACAGAAAGCTCTGGCCCCATCCTCAGCCCCAACCCTTCATCCTGAGCCGGATGCATGAGAGAACTGTCATCTCAAAGGCTTCCAGCCCTTAGGAGAGGAGCTGGCAAAGTCTCTCAGCACTGGCTAATTATTTCGGACCCCTGGGGCAAGGGAAATAATACAGTCTCCGAAGGTACATAAAGGATTGTGAACAGCACCGGATTTAGGTTAGTACAAGCAGATCACCTGCACAGGGTGCTGAACGGAGGGGGTGCAAAATGGAGAAGATTCCCAAATGAAAATATCCATTGGGGGCACTCAATTTTAGCCCCACATGGTACCATATTAAGACAGATTACCAAAGTCTGCCCCTTCCACCAGCTTACTGAAGCTAAGCGGGTCTGAGTCCAATTGGTACCGAGATGGGAGACCAACAGGAAATGCCACATTGGGTTCCAGATGGAAAAAAGGCAGGATGTAAATGGAAGGAAATAAAAATCATTATCTACTCCTGTCCCTTTTTTCAGCACACCAACAGCTGGGATAGCTCAGTTTCAAGGCGATGTCAGGCGAGCACAGGTCATCCACAGGGCAGGAAAGAACTTGAGACATGAAATGCAATTGGCTGTTATTCACAGAAAGTAACAACACAGCAGAGTTGCTTCATCTCATCTAGCAGGAGACGTTGCTGAAACTGACCACGGGCCCCAACTTTCCCCTCTAGACTCTCACTTTGGATCCCTCCGAAGTAGACAAAGGGGGCATCAAAGGGGTGGACTCCTTCTCTGGGCCTGTCTGGACTGTTGCTCAGCTCTCTCCTCAAGAGTGGTGTTGGTGGTGGGGGGCTGTCCTGCTACTGGGTAGCAGGGGCAACCTCTAACTCTTCTCTGTCTGAATCTGGGCGGACTCTGAGACTCTCACACTCCAACCCTGTTCTGGAAGCGCCTGCTTCTCCTGACCCCACCTTGATCACTCAAACCTCCTGCTCCTAGCACCTCCCAGCTCATCCTTTCCCCCAGACTACTCCCCAGTGTCCCCCCACCAGGATCCGAGGTCTAAGAATTCTTCTATGGGGCTCCCTAGGGGGCTCTTGAGGAGGAGGAGGAGGAGGAGAAGAAGAAGGAGGAGGAGAAGGAGAAGAGGAGGAGTAGTTTGGATTTGATATCCCGCTTTATCACAACCCGAAGGAGTCTCAAAGCGGCTAACATTCTCCTTTCCCTTCCTCCCCCACAACAAACACTCTGTGAGGTGAGTGGGGCTGAGAGACTTCAAAGAAGTGTGACTAGCCCAAGGTCACCCAGCAGCTGCATGTGGAGGAGCAGGGACGCCAATCCAGTTCACCAGGTTACTAGTCTACTGCTCTTAACACTACACCATGCTGGCTTCTACCACTCCTCCTCATCCAGCCTTTCCCTGGAACTCAGTCAGTAGAGCATGAGACTCAAGCCTGGCAAAAAAGCGGACATGGAGCAATGGATCCAAACTACAAAAGAAAGAAAAAGAAGCGGACACGGAGCAATGGATCCAAACTACAAGAAAAAGAAGCAAAAAGAAGCAAAAAAAAGAAACAAAAGAAGCGGACACGGAGCAATGGATCCAAACTACAAGAAAGAAGATTCCACCTAAACATTAGGAAGAACTTCCTGACAGTAAGAGCTGTTCGACAGTGGAATTTGCTGCCAAGGAGTGTGGTGGTCTCTCCTTCTTTGGAGGTCTTTAAGCAGAGGCTTGACAACCATATGTCAGGAGTGCTCTGATGGTGTTTCCTGCTTGGCAGGGGGTTGGACTCGATGGCCCTTGTGGTCTCTTCCAACTCTATGATTCTATGATTCTATGATTCTAAAAGATTCCTGCATTGCAGGGCGTTGAAATAGATGACCCTTGCGGTCTCTTCCAACTCTACAATTCTCTGATTCTACGACCGCCCCCCCTGTAAGGTGGGACCCAAAAGTTCCAAGTTCCATACAAATTTTCTGGCTGCTTTCTCAGACAGATGCATCATGAGACCTCATTCGGGACATAAGCTGCTTTATAACGGGTCAAATACAGTTCCTGATGGCAACATATCATATCTTCTATATGTATTGGTATTGTAAAGTCCAAGGATTACCAAGTCCAAAGATTACAATGCACAGTTGTGTTGGCAATGCCATTTCATGCTGATATCATCCTTCTGCATTGTCCTACATTTTAAACGTGTAACAAGCAAAAGTACCTTCTGCATCGTCCTATGTCTGAAAGTGTGACAAACGGAACTAATTAGTAACAAAAGGCAGCTAATGGTAGAATAGTTCTCAGGATACACCCTTGTTTTGCCCATCGGGCTTCTTCAGTAACAAGGTTTCCAGGAAATTCCTCAGTGGGTTTTTTTCAGCCGAAAGTAGTTCTCAGGAACGCAGAAGTTGCCAGTCAAAGACACTCAATGTCAATAACCATCAAAACTATGCTTATATAGAAGCAACCCCTACAACGGGGTGTGTGCGTGTGCGTGCGTGCGTGTGTGTGTGTGTGTGTGCAGGCAATTAGAATTGAACATTCTTAAAGAGACATACCGGTAATCGCAATGAAACTCAACCAATGGAAATCCAATAAATTAAGTATTCCACATCTCATTTACATATTATCAGAATTTTATCCAACTTATTCAATGCGGCTTAATTATCAATAGATTCCACCTGGCAAATGGTCATGGCGGTCTCCACTTCTTAATATGAATCATCAAAGTATAAATAGATCTTAAGAGCTTGTGACATTATTCATTGCCTAAACACCTGAGTGTTCAGTGAGTGTCCAGGCTTTGGGGCAGAAGTCTCTCCCTAGCCCTACCTGGGGATTGAACCTGGAACTTTTTGCATGTGGTGCATTTGCTGTACTCACTGAGCAGTGGCCCTTCCCCAGACCTTCCAAATTCAGAATCTTCTGCTTGAGAAGCAGCTAAGCCTCATCAGAAGAACTTTGACTTTCCATTCATTTCATGGGTGGGCTAGGGAGGGGGGTGGAATTATTGCTGCAGCAGAAATGCACACTCTAATAATGGTGCCAATTAATGTGCCTATCTGATTAGTGTTGCTACAATCTATCCGTTTATTATAAAAAAAAATTGTGGGGCTTCGCACACCCTGACAACCTAATTCGGGGGAACTACATTATTACAAAACTTCTTTGCGCATTATTCCGGAGGCAGCCAGCGCCACATTATCAGAATCGCTAGCTCCGCCAATCCTGTCTGGAAGCCTGAATATGTTAGGTCAGCAGGCACAATTTATGGAGAATGGAGCTGGTACCTGTTTGGGGAGTTTTATTATGTTTGGGCGATGATGTGCCATTTCGAGAGAGCTGCTTGCTTCTAAGAAAATGACACAAAATTGCCATGATGAGAGAAATGAAAGCGGAGCGGCAAATATTTGCACTCCCGGCATTTTCGTTCAAATCCTTTCCTGCAGATAAATTTTCCACAGAGGGAGAAGAAAAATGCCAGTTAGGAACTTTGGCTATGTGGGTATTTGTAACAGTGGTAGTAAGAGTGTATTTATTTATTTATTCATTGCTTTCTACAAAATAAAGTCTCCATACGACTGCAAAAATATAATATGCAAAACAACTCGGCAACCAAATCCATAGAACGAGGATGCAATAAAACGATGCAATGCAGGAATCTAAATTAAAGCACCCATGGCAGATGACCACCCAACCTCTGTTTAGAAACCTTCAAGGAAGGAGAGTCCACCACCTCCTGAAGAAGACAGTGGAATTTGCTGCCAAGGAGTGTGGTGGAGTCTCCTTCTTTGGAGGTCTTTAAGCAGAGGCTTGACAACCATATGTCAGGAGTGCTCTGATGGTGTTTCCTGCTTGGCAGGGGGTTGGACTCGATGGCCCTTGTGGTCTCTTCCAACTCTATGATTCTAAGACCATTCCAGTGTCTAATGGCTCTTAACATCAGAAAGTTATTCTTCATGTTTAGATGGAATGTCCTTTCTTGTAGCTTGAAACTACTGATTTGGATCCTACCCTCCAGAGCAGGAGAAAACAAGCTGGCTCCATCTTCCATGTGGCAGCCCTTGAGATATCTGAAGATGACTATCATATCTCCTCTCAGTTTTCTCCTACCCAGGCTAAACATACCTGTCTACGGGCTATCGAAGTCTCGGCTGAGGACTTCAAAACCGGGGGCAAGATGGCAGGGTGGGAGCAGGAATGAGAGTCCAGAAGCCAGGGGTCCAAGGATCAGGAAGCAAGAAGCCAAACGCAGCAAGGCAGGAAACGAGTTGCTGTGGCAAAGAGCCGAAGGGAAACACTGACCTTAAATCACTGTCCGGCTCTTGCCATCAGGTACAGTGAGTTACCAAGCTGCCTCACCTGTGCGGCCGTGCCTTGCCTCTCCAGAACAAACTTAGGAAGGCCCCAGTCCTGCAAAGCCCTACCGGTCACAGGGCCTGGCTCCTGCACACACTCCTGAAAATTCCCAGCTCAATCAACCATTCTTCATAGGGCTTGGTTTCCAGACCCGTGATCATCTTGGTTGTTGTCAACATCCTTCTAAAATTGTGGCACTCAGAACTGGACACAGTATTCCAGGTGTGGTCTGACCAAGGTAGAATAGAGCAGGACTTTTACTTCCATTGATCTGGACACTATACTTCTGTGGATGCAGCCTAGATCAGAGGACACCCTATGGGCCATACTTTTATTTATTTTATATCCTGCATTTTCATCGTGATCTTATGTTTCCAGAACTATAACACAGTTTCAGGCCAGGAATATAGGTGCAAAGGATAAGAAACAATATTTTTCCCCACCTGCACCATGTGTCAGAATCACTTCCCATCAAAACTGCTTTTTGGGGGTCGGTTTCTTTAAAAAGCAAATGGAGATCTCTCCACTGCTAGTGACAGATCTTCTGGATTCTGGGGCCTCCACACTCCATATCCCACCTCCCTGTCTGTGGGCAGACCCAACTGGTGGCTTCTTATGACTGACAGTAAGTGCCTCGCATGCCACACTGTAGGGGTTCCTGCCGAGTTGGTAAGATTGAGCGATTGAATAAGACTGTCTGAGGGTGCCACTTTGCTGTGGAAAAACAGCAGAGACTCACACAGCCGAACACCACTCGACTCTTCCCTGCAATCCGTTGTGACAAATATTCTATTGTTCCACTTTCTGTGTTTTGACAAATTCTTAATAGCTTTTGGGCTCCCGGGTGGTGTCCTTTTGATGTGTATTTGCAATTTGCTTTCCAATTTTTTAGACTTCACTAGGTGGCGGGAAGGGGGCTTCCTGTTGAGCTTTGAGAAGGAGATGGCGAAGGAAGCCTAACAAGACTTTACACTCACCTGCTAAAATTATTATTATTACCTTTATATCCCACCTTTTTCTCCATGGTTCATCCCTCCTCATTTAATCCACACAACAAGCCTGTAAGCCTGGGGATTTGAACCCTAGTCTCCCAGGTCCCAGTCCAACACCCTAACCACTACACCAGAACTTACCTGGCAGTCATAGAAACATAAGAAGCTGACTTATACCAAGTCAAACCATTGGGTCAATCTAGCTCAGTACTGTCTACAGCAGCCTTTCTCAAACTTGGGTCCTCAGTTATTGTTGGACTACAACTTCCATCATCCCTGACCACTGGTCCTGGTAGCTAGGGATGATGGGAGTTGTAGTCCAACCACACCTAGGGACCACAGATTGAGAAAGGCTGGTCTACACCGAATTGCAGCAGCTCTTCAGGATTTCAGGCAAGATATTTTCATAGCCCTACCTGGAGATGCCAGAGGTCAAATTGGGACCTTCTGCTCCACTACTGAGCTATGGTTCTTTCCCCTTCAAGCCAGATCCTGCCTGGCTCTTTCATAGCGCCAAAAGCAGCAAGAGCTTGAAACGTTTCCACCTCCTGTCATATCCATCCACCAGATCTTTTGCCCATTCTCATCCTTCACCTGTTCTGGAGCATTGCCAAAGGTGTCCGGTTCATGGGTGATCAAAGTCCCAGCTGGGGACGTCAGGACCGGGGGCAAGATGGTGGGGTGGGAGCAGGAATGGGAGTCCAGAAGCCAGGAGTCAGGAAACCAAGAGTCTGAGGGTCAGAGAGCCAGGAGTCAAGAAGCCAAGGGTCCAAGGATCAAGAAGCAAGGAGTCACAACATCAAGGGTCCAAGGAGCAAGGAGTCAAGGAGCCAAACACAGCAAAGCAGGGAACGTGTTGCTGTGACAAATCCGAAGGGAAATGCTGACCTTATATCCCTTCCTGGCTCCTGCCACCAGGTGCTGTGAGTTACCAATCGGCCTCACCTGTGCGGCCGCACCTTGCCTCTTCAGAACAAACTTAGGAAGGCCCCAGTCCTGCAAAGTCCTGCTGGTCACAGGGCCTGGCTCCTGCACGCACTCCTGACAAAAGGTCTGGTTGCTACATGAGATGGCACAGGTGCCAAGTGGTATGGATGGAGAAGCTAGACCCTCTCTGGCTATTTTGTAGCTTTTAAGGGGGGTGCAGATAGACTCTCAAGGCAAAGCACACCTGGTAGTCCTAACCTGGCCATTTGTATATCTCTCTGTCAGAGATGAAGGCGATGACATGGATCAAAAAGCCAAGCTAATGCATCCTCTGGCAGATGAGGCTTTCCTCTTCAGCTTCCATTGATTTGCAGAAAAACAAGCTGTCATATTGTAATGTCTCAAAAGGGCCAAACAAAGGACTGAATCTTGTTCTCCTTTCCAGGAGTATTTTCCCCTTCTGATCCTCAAGAGCTTTGCCATCACTCCCCTTCCCTGTCTTAACATTAGAGAGTCAGGTTAAACTGCTAGAAGTCCTAACACGCTTGATCTTATGGGGAACAGCCCGAGTGCTTTGAAAGTACGCACCCCATTCTTCCAATTGTACATTGCTGTAGCTAAAATTTTAATCTTGTATTTTCTTTATACATCAGATGTCAAAGAGATAAACAACTTCCTGCCATTTAGAAGACATTTGAAGGCAGCCCTGTTCAGGGAAGTTTTTAATGTGTGACATTTTAATGTATTTTTAATCTTTGTTGGAAGCCACCCAGAGTGGCTGGGGAACAAATAAATTATTATTATTATTATTATTATTATTATTATTATTATTATTATTATATCATAGAAACCTATCCTGGGACCTTATGGTGAAGGGGGAGTGAGAAATAATAATAATAATAATAATAATAATAATAATAATAATAATACACCAACATTCCTGCCCATCGCTGCTAACCCAGTGGGGGGAAAAACCAGCCTGCATTATTCACCCTGAAACCCTAAACTCCTTTGGTCTGTGCCCACCAACACACAGCTAGAGGAAGGGCTCCACCCCTCCTTGACTGGGACATCTTGCTTCTACAGTCTCTAAGAAGTCTTCAAGACCACATCTGCATCCTATATTTATACCACTTTAATAGTCGTGACTTCACACAAAGAATCCTGGGAACTGTAGCTTGCTAGGGATGCTGAGAGTTGTTAGGAGACCCCTATTCCCCTCACAGAACTGCAATTGCCAGAGTGGCTTGACCATCAAATCCCTCATCCCTGGAGAACTTCAAATGATTGTCAGTAAGAGCCAAAGAAGCCAAGCCAGGAGTCAGGCCAAGGCAGAATCAGGAAAAAAACAAACTATTGTTCCCTTGTGTGAGGAGGACGGAATCCCAGTATGAGCAGGAAGTTCTAAGAAGTTCCAGGTGGGGTTATGTCAATGAGCAAGCTGGTTGGGTGGACCCACTTCAGTAGCTGGGAGTTCGTCACATCACAGAGGTGTTCCAAGTGTGTGTGTGTGTTTTGCCTCAGGGGCTCTCCAAATGTGGGAACACAGAGCCATGGCTAGCCACATTCAACCCTGAAAACCCTTGACATGATGCTCTGCATTTCTCAGTATGGGAATATATGGGTTCCCAGCACCAAACCAGTGATGAAACTCAGGAATGTTTGCTGGAGATGCCCGAATTCTTGAATTCTGCCGAAGATCCACTCAGGGGATATATGAAATATTGTTTCCCCTTCAAATTACCAGCCATTTGAAAGCTTAGACCAGGCATGGTCAAACTTGGCCCTCCACCTGTTTGGAGACTACAATTCCCATCAACCCTGACCACTGGTCCTGTTAGCTAGGGTGATGGGAGTTGTAGTCCCAAAACAGCTGGAGGGCCAAGTTTGGCCATGCCTGGCTTAGACCATCATGGGCTGTAGGGTGTGTGTGTGTGCAATAATTGCAACAAAAGAGTTTTCCTTCCTGTTAAGGTTTCGTTGTAAAAAAGGCAAGTGGACTGTAATCCCTGCTTTATGCTTTTCCCCATTTGCCACACTTGTTGTTGTTGTTTAGTCATTTAGTCGTGTCCGACTCTTCGTGACCCCATGGACCAGAGAACACCAGACACTCCTGTCTTCCACTGCCTCCCGCAGTTTGGTCAGACTCATGTTTGTAGCTTCGAGAATACCATCCAACCATCTCGTCCTCTGTCGTCCCCTTCTCCTTGTGCCTTCCATCATTCCCAACATCAGGGTCTTTTCCAGGGAGTCTTCTCTTCTCATGAGGTGGCCAAAGTATTGGAGCCTCAGCTTCAGGATCTGTCCTTCCAGTGAGCACACAGGGCTGATTTCCTTAAGAATGGATAGGTTTGATCTTCTTGCAGTCCATGGGACTCTCAAGAGTCTCCTCCAGCACCATAATTCAAAAGCATCAATTCTTCGGCAATCAGCCTTCTTTATGGTCCAACTCTCACTTCCATATATCACTACTGGGAAAACCATGGCTTTAACTATACGGACCTTTGTTGGCAAGGTGATGTCTCTGCTTTTTAAGATGCTGTCTAGGTTTGCCATCGCCTTTCTCCCAAGAAGCAGGCGTCTTAATTTCGTGGCTGCTGTCACCTTTGCCACACTACACTTCTCTGATTGCTGCATGGAAGTTTTCAGGTCTTCTGCAAGCCACTTGCTGCTCCAGAGAGGAGCTTCTTTTTCATCCCCGGACTGATTGATAAATGTGCTCAGATGATGAATCGCTTTGCTGCATTCAAAAATGATGCTCTGAACGTCCCCGCAGCCAAATCAGTTCGAAGACCAGCCGTACCAGATGCAAAGCCTTCGTTCTCATTCTATCTCCATAAATTAAGGCTCGACTTTTTCTACTTGCGTTTACTCCAGGTAAAAGAAACCCTTCCACCATCTACAGTGGTACCTTGGTTCTCAAACTTAATCCATTCTGGAAGTCCGTTCCAAAAGCAAAAGTGTTCCAAAACCAAGGTGCACTTTCCCATAGAAAGCAATGCAAAATGGATTATTCCGTTCCAGACCTTTAAAAACAACCCCTAAAACAGCAATTTAAGATGAATTCTACTGTCTAACGAAACCATTGATCCATAAAATGAAAGCAATAAACAATGTACTGCAGTCACACAATCAATCAATCAATCAGTAGCTGAACTGGGTTCCACACAGACACAAAAACAAAACAAAAAGAGCAGCAAAAACAAAAATGCAAAATAAATAGCAAAAACAGACAGACCTCAGTGTAACACTCAAATTGGAAGCGTGGCACTCAAAACAGAGCATGTTTGGCTCTCAAAAAAAAGTTCACAAACTGGTAAACTTACTTCCGGGTTTGCAGTGTTTGGGTTCCAAGGTGTTTGAGAACCAAGGCGTTTGAGAACCAAGGTACCACTGTACTACCTATGACTTAAAAAAAAAAATGGCAAGCCAACCAGAGAAGATTTCTTGTTCTAATCTGCCTGTCCTTTCGGAAATGCAACTGGACGCACAGCCTTTATCTCAAGACAAAAAACCCACATCTGCCATCATGTAATTTACATTCTCCCAAAGAAACCGAAGGTAACACTAAAGTATTTTGACAGTGGGCTGATAGCTAACAGTTCTAGCTCCGGTGTCACAATAAGCCTCTCTCTCTCTCTTTTATCTCTGTCGAGACTTTGCTTTGATCTTTTCTCAGGCAATGCAATGTTATGCCCGGATTTGGTAGTAAAATGTATGCTGTCAAACTGAGTCATACCTATAAGGACATTATAATAACACAATGTAGTGCTAGTCTAGACCAAATATTCTCTATGTTGAAAACAGTGCATTTCACACATCTGAATAACAAAACAAACAAAAAATAGTTTGCCAAACATTTGGGGATAAGTAGTCATTGCTTCTCCAAGTGCCACAATTTCCCAGGGACAGTCCCGGATCTATTGAAGCCGTCCCAGTTTCTCATTTGATTCCAGAATGTCCCACTTTTCCTTAAGACATCCCTATTTTCATTGGAGAAATGTTGAAAAGTATGATAAAGGTAAAGGGTAAAGGGACCCCTGACCATTAGGTCCAGTCGTGGCCGACTCTGGGGTTGCAGTGCTCGTCTCGCTTTATTGGCCAAGGGAGCTGGCTTACAGCTTCCGGGTCATGTGGCCAGCAGGACTAAGCGAACCAGAGCAGCGCACGGAAATGCTGTTTACCTTCCCGCCGGAGCGGTAACTATTTATCTACTTGCACTTTGCTTTCGAACTGCTAGGTTGGCAGGAGCAGGGACTGAGCAACGGGAGCTCACCCCGTTGTGGGGATTCGAACTGCCGACCTTCTGATCAGCAAGTCCTAGGCTCTCTGGTTTAACCCACAGCGCCACTTGTGTCCCTCGAAGAGTATGATAGGACGTCCCTATTTTCATCTGAGAAACAGGTTTTCTCCTATTTCCGCTGGTGCTTCTTGACCTTATTTTCCATCTTCTTGTATTCCTCCCAATCATCCAAGTCTTACTCTCATTACCCCAATTCCATTTCATTGGCTATGACAGGCAACCTCTGTGATTTTGTTTATATGTGTCACTGGTGTCATCCCATCAGTCTCAGCATTGTGATGTCATCAGCAGGCATCATCAACACTGGCCAGAGCAAACAGGATTCACCGACAACATAGCTGTTAGGGCAAAGAAGGAAATTAGTGCTAGGAAGAACAGGACCAAACAACACAAATGAGAAAGGAAAAGACGCTTTGTTCCTGTTTGTTTGTTTGTTTGTTTGTTTGTTTGCTTGCTTGCTTGTTTTCTTCAGAAAGAAAAGATATGTTTGAGCGGAGAAAACCCTCTGGAAATATTTGCCACGTCTTTGACATTCAGCAGTCTTTGATAAGTTATCTCGGTAGTCTAATATTTGCCTCCCCTACCAGATTTCAATATTTGATATTTGACCATTGCTATTTGCCTGCGGAGACACAATGGTATTTGCTTCCTATAGTGGACAGGCAGTTGTGTGTGTTTTTAATATTTGGTGATATATGAAAGTTTCCCCATGTGAGATGAACTAGCCAGAACCTACACTCACTCCTTGGTCAACGATAGGATGGGCTGAGTATTTCAGTCCCATTTTCGTCTTGCTGACCATCAGTCATAGGTTTGCCCTGTCCTGTTCCATTGCATACCATTGCACCCCATTGTGTGCCATTATGTTCTCTTCTGCACCACTGTGTGCATTTTGTACACCATTTCTGTGCACCTTTCACATGCAGCTGGGAGGGGTTTTTTCTTTTGCATGAAACGCACACATCTCAATGCTTTGTGATGCAATCATCAATACAATGCAATAGCTTGCATGCATCTTTTATGTGAAGTAAGTGCTTCCATGTGCACCTTTGGACATCAAAAATGATTTCAAAATCTAGAGAAGTGTATTTCCGAATTCTGAAATGCACTTTTCTGGCCAAATAATGTATACAAAAATGCATTTACTGGGGCAAAGTGTGCATAAGAACACATACAATAGTGAAAATAACATACATTTTTGTATGTATGTATTATGTATTATATTTATTACAATGTATTATATTTTTAAGGAAAATTGCTTGCAAAGCATGAATATTGCATACTGTGTGTGTGTGTGTGTGTGTGTAAAAATGTAATAAAATTGTGAAAAAATTTCATGAGGACTTTTTTTTAAAAAAAGAATAATTTGCACACAGGCATGGAAATCTGGAGAACTAAACCTAAGGTTGGTAAAAATGAGAAACCGAGGGAAACTGCAATTGATGGATTCGCCCATCCCTAGGTAGAGCATCTCTAGATTTTAGACAGAAGGCAGTTCTTCTCCAGAAATTTAGGCCTGTGAAGGCCGGTGTCAACACCTTTAGTTGTGCCTAGAAATGGAGGAAGACAGTAAAGGTTTCTTAAAGCAAGTGAAATCATTTCATACTGTCATGGTTCAGTCTAGGCACCTGAAATTCCCCCCAAAAAGTCTTCAGGGGCAGTCTCACATAAAACACATCACAGTAATTACTTAGAGTAGACCTACTGAAATGAATAGAGCTGAGTGGGTCATGACAAATTACTTTCAGTGGTTCTACCCTGAGAAAAGTTAGTTGAATGCAACCCGGGGTGTTTTATATATATATATAGGAACCATCAAAGGTGGACTTTAATATCTGGAGGAATTGTGCAGTTATATGAATGGTAATTCCTGGAAGTGATCCTTGCACACACATCAAGGCTGCCAGTTATGTATTCCAGAAATGATCTAAATAATGGAAGGATCTCAAAGTCCTATTCCAGAAGCCGAAGATATATTTGAAATGGCTGTTTTGCTGGCCATCTTCCAGCTAATTAACTCGGCAATAAAAGCTACCACGAAAAACACACATAGAGGGGATTCTGTACCCATCAATGTCCTTCTCCACTGAACAGAAACAGCATTATGGGTTTTTATTGGGACAAGAACAGCCGTTCACATAACCCCTCCTTATCTCCTTTCCTCTGCTCTTGTTATCGTGTTCCTACCCATTGCAAGTGCATGATAAAAGAATAGACATTTCTGATGGCACAGGCTGTTTGCTTGCCAACGACGTCAAATTAAAATGACTTGCCCAGATGGCTCTGTTGTCTCCTCCTGATCTCACAGATACCACATCCCAAGATTTTTTAAAAAGATAAATCCTTCAAAAGGCAAATCTCAAATCAAAGCCATTCTGCTCAGCCTTGAAAAGATGGAGAGGAATGAGGTATTCCCATTGGTACCAGCAGCCAGGGCATTATTGTTTATTGTTGGTTCATTTAAATGGGTTTCACTTAATTTCAATCCACCTTTCTATATTGCAATACACAGGGCGGTTTGCAAGATGAAGAAACAACAAAATATAGAGCAAACCATTTTTTAAAAAGAAAGAAAGAAAGGAACATTTCAGGGTGTTTTACAGAATGAAGAAAAACAGCAACAATAAAATATTACACTAACACATTAAAAGCCTAACAATCAACTTACAACTCGCAAGGATGACAGAGAGATTAAGAGGAAATTCAGTACGGAAAGTTAATAAAGATTGGATAATGTTTACAGAATACCTTAACAACTAATAATGGTAAACTCCCAGCAGACTTAGAATGAATCTTGAAATATAAAGAAAGTACATAACAGAAATTTCCTGATAAGAAATGGGAAAGTTAAAAAATAGAAATGAACTGTATACAGATTAACAAAACGTAAAATAGCACAATGAGAAGAATCGGAAGTTAGTGTCTAGACTCTAAGGTGTGTTTGTGTTCTAAAGTGTGTAGTGTGTATTGTTTGTACTACAAGTATTGTCTAAGTTAAATAGTATAAGTTATAAGTTATGTGTAAATTGATGTTAATTGATGTATAATAAAGGTGATTTTTTTTTTTTAAAAAAAAGCACAACAATCACATTGAAAAATGGATTTACATGCCATATCCAAATCACCTTCTAATGTTGCCATTGCTCTTTGGTATCTGATATTCCAAAAATGTTTTTAAAACATAGATAAAAAACTCCTGTTTAGCAAAGAACCTCTTGTGACGATCTGATCCAATACAAGCCAGTCGTATTAAGAAATTTGACTTTATAATAAACAACTTCATATGAAATAAAGTAATATTCATTGGAATGCAATAGTAGACAAGATTTGGCTGCTGTCGTTCAATATAATATTATTGGGGTGGCTCATGATGGACCCCAGCTGAGATCCCTAAATTGCTTTGTGTTAACATAAAATAATTTGTTTTCAAAGTATTAGCATCCTGGTGCTTGTAAAAATGCTGGTGCAAAATAATTAGTTCCCCCAGTATTAACATTCTGTCTTTTCATCTGCTTGTTGTTATTCATGTATATAGCACGATCAGTGTGCATTGGGCTTTAGAGAGAGCAACGGAGCAGGTCCCTGCCCCAAGGTGCTTACAAAAGCATAATTCAACACAGAGAAATGACAAAGAAAGGGGAGAGAATGTGGGGCAGGGAAAGAAGCAGTAAACAAGGAATTATTGTGAAAACAAATGTTGGAAGACTAAGGACAGATCGAAGGATTCCCTTATTCTCAATGATGATGTTGTTGTTGTTGTTTAGTTGTTTAGTCGTGTCCGACTCTTCGTGACCCCATGGATCAGAGCATGCCAGGCACTTCTGTCCTCCACTGCCTCCCGCAGTTTCGTCAAACTCATGCTGGTAGCTTCGAGAACACTATCCAACCTTCTCGTCCTCTGTCATTCCCTTCTCCTTGTGCCCTCAATCTTTCCCAGCATCAGGGTCTTTTCCAGGGAGTCTTCTCTTCTCATGAGGTGGCCAAAGTATTGGAGCCTCAGCTTCAGGGTCTGTCCTTCCAGTGAGCACTCAGGGCTGATTTTCTTCAGAATGGATAGGATTGATCTTCTTGCAGTCCATGAGTCTCCTCCAGCACCATAATTCAAAAGCATCCATTCTTCGACGATAAGCCTTCTTTATGGTCCAGCTCTCACTTCCATACATCACGACTGGGAAAACCATAGCTTTTACTATATGGACCTTTGTTGGCAAGGTGATGTCTCTACTTTTTAAGATGCTGTCTAGGTTTGTCATTGCTTTTCTCCCAAGTAGCAGGCATCTTTTAATTTCGTGGCTGATATCACCATCTGCAGTGATCATGGAGCCCAAGAAAGTAAAATCTCTCACTGCCTCCATTTCTTCCCCTTCTATTTGCCAGGAGGTGATGGGACCAGTGGCCATGATCTTCATTTTTTTGATGTTGAGCTTCAGACCATATTCTCATGGCACATAGTTAAAACTATGGGACTCCAGACCCTCAAACTGTCTATTTTCTAGGGACATCCCTGATTTAGAGAAGCTATCCCAGTTTCTGATTTGATCCAAAATGTCCCACGTTTCCTTAGGATGCCCCTATTTTCATTGGAGAAATGTTGGACGGTATGGAGTTATCTGAACCCCAGGCTGTCTGAAGGCAATCCTGTATAGGGAAGTTTTTTTTTTAAAAAAAATGCTTATTATTTTATATATATGTTGGAAGGCTGCCCAGAGTGGCTGGGGCAACCCAGTTAGATGTGTGGGGTATAAATAGTAAAATTATCATTATGGAATGGGATATCCCCACAATATCCCACCTTTATTCCAAGGAACTCATGGGGTGGATCTACACACTGTGTGTGTGGCGGGACGCACGCACTATAAATAAGTCAGAAATTAAATCATTATAACAAAAGAAAACGCTATGGAAAACTGCAAAGAATTTTCTTTTGCTCTCCAGCGCCATCTGGTGTTGCATGTTTATAACGCTGCTTTTGAGTCCAAGGTGGCTCCCTATTTTATCATTTCAACAATCCTGAGAGGTTGGTTAGTGTGTGTGAGAGAGTGGTCCAAGGTCACCCAGGGGGCTTCATGGGGATTTGAACTCAGGTCTCCCTAGCCCTAACCCAGTGCTCTAACTGCTATAGCACGCTGACTCTCTCCCCTGCTCACATTGCTACTTGAATAACATGGGTGGGATGAGCAGCGGAGGGAGCAGTGCTCATAAGATCCACGCACATTCCCAATATTTTTCAGTGCCTTGGCCATATTTATCAGAAAGAGCTATTAATGTGATACTAGCTCAGATAAGTATGCGATTAAAATGTGATGGGAATAAATATTTACCCAGATGGCTGCTCCCACCTCATTTTAACAAAATTAGCATTATTTGGTTTTATGACAACAGTTCTGAAACTGGCAATTTAGTAAACAATTCATTTTGTGCTTTGATGGCGAGCCGAATATGCGTGTGTGCACGCACGCGCATAGAACTTTTAGTACACATAACTTTCACCTAAACAAATTGGAGCACAAGTAATTAAGCAAGTGGTGACAAACTTATCAAATTTATGTTTATTAAGCCAGCTCCATCACTTTGGTAGCAGGCAAGTATTAAACATGAGTAATGGCTTGCTGTGAAGGTAGATGCAATTATCGGGGAATAATCACTACGAAGATATTGCGCCACCCAAAATTAATTTATCACAAAGAACAAATGCAATTAATTGCTTGTCGAGCAAGAATATAGAGTAATGGCATGATGATCACCAAGTGTGCTCAGCTGAGCTGGCAGTGCCCCCTCCATCTTTCCATGCCAGCAAAGGGCAGCATGGGTTTGGCCAGCCACAGGAACATACTGGGGGTTGGGAGACAGCCTACCCCAGCTGCTGGGACCAGTCAGGTATTATGGTAGCAGCAGCATTGCCCATTCTAGCATTGCTAATTAAGCAGGGCTGTTTCCCAACCTCAGATACAGTGGTACTTTGGGTTACAGACGCTTCAGGTTACAGACTCTGCTAACCCAGAAATATTACCTCCGGTTAAGAACATTGTTTCAGGATGAGAACAGAAATCGTGCTCCGGCTGCGTGGCGGCAGTGGGAGGCCCCATTAGATAAAGTGGTGCTTCAGGTTAAGAACAGTTTCAGGTTAAGTACGGACCTCTGGAATGAATTAAGTACTTAACCAGTAAAGGGACTGCTGACCATTAGGTCTAGTCATGACTGACTCTGGGGTTGCGGCGCTCATCTTGCTTTATTGGCTGAGGGAGCTGGCGTACAGCTTCCGGGTCATGTGGCCAGCATGACTAAGCCACTTCTGGCAAACCAGAGCAGCACACAGAAACGCCGTTTACCTTCCCGCCAGAGCGGTACCTATTTATCTACTTGCACTTTGACATGCTTTCGAACTGCTAGGTTGGCAGGAGCAGGGACCGAACAACGGGAGCTCACCCCGTTGCAGGGATTCAAACCGTCGACCTTCTAATCGGCAAGTCCTAGGCTCTGTGGTTTAACCCACAGCGTCCCATACCTTTTCCTTAAAGGTAAAGGTAAAGGGACTCCTGACCATTAGGTCCAGTTGTGGCCGATTCTGGGGTTAGAACATCCCTATTTTCACCAGAGCCATATGGGAGGGTGTGGAGTTATGCAACCCCTGAGCCAAGGAGATATGTAACAGTACAACCTACAGAAGAAATGTGAAGGCAGCCCTGTATAGGGAAGCTTTTTTAATGTTTAATGTTTTATTATGTCTTTATATAAATTGGAAGCCACCCAGATTGGGTGGGACAACCCAGTCAGGTGGGCAGGATATAAATAATACTGCAAGAAGATCAAAACGATCCATTCTGAAGGAAAAAAGCGCTGAGTGCTCACCGGAAGGACAGATCCTGAAGCTGAGGCTCCAACATTTTGGCCACCTCATGAGAAGAGAAGACTCCCTGGAAAAGACCCGGTATTAGGAAAGATTGAGGGCACAGGGAGAAGAGAAGACAGAGGACGAGATGGTTGGACAGTGTGGGGTTCTGAAGGCCCTCTGCCTTCACTTCTCGCAGTGAGGGAACCACCAGAAGATGCTCAAAACTGGATCTCAGGCTGAATGATGGAGGTGGAGACAGTCCTTCAGATATACAGGGCCAAGGCAATAAGCACATAAGCAATAACTTCTACAACTAGTGGAAGGCTTCAATGCTTCCCTTGGTGCTTTGAAGAGTTGAAATCCAGCGAGTTTGGCATCACCTGATTCACAGTTCTGAGTCTGTCTCCTTCAGGTCATCATGCCTTACTAGGTGTGTGGAATTATCAATTCATGTATCCCAAATCAGTGCTGTCTGAGCTGAATACAATTACCGCCTCAGAGTGACGGTGGCGGTGCTCTTTAGCATCCTTGCCTGGGGAGATCAATATCCATCATTTCTTCCCCTGGAAAATTCAATAGGTAATTGCTCAATTCACGGCGTGGCTACAGAAGCTGGCCATCTGCTCCACAATACCAATATGCATCCACAATGTGGACTCTCAATCTTTTTCCTCTTAATTTTCACTGATTATACTTCTGCACCCGTGCCAAGTATCTACCCATAAGCCTCATGCCAAAATCCCGAAATGTTTACTTTTCTCATGAAACCATCTAACGAGCGAAGCACAAGGGTGATGATAATGGAACTATTAATAAGGGGACTGTGCTGGATTGGGCTCCATTTTACCGTGACAGAAAAGGGCACAGAAAGAAAGGTGATTTGGGGAAGGGCTGTAGCTCAGTGGTGGAACATCTGCATTACATTCAGACAGTCCCCGGTTCAATCCTGGCATCCCCAGGTAGAGCCAGGAGGGAACTCTGCCTGAAACCCTGAGAAGACAAGACAGCACAATGGTCTGAATCAGCATAAGTCTGTTTCCTATGTTCTGTGTCTCCAAAAAGTTTTACATATCACTTGGGAAGACAGGCGAACTAATGCCAGGAAGAAGCAAAGATCAGCCATGTCGAAGCAACGATTCTTCAACATCAACTTCGTTGGACTGGTCTTGTTGTGTGGATGCCCGATTATCGTCTTCCAAAGCAACTACTCTATTCCAAACTTAAAAATGGAAAGCGTAATGATGGTGGTCAACAAAAGAGGTTTAAAGGCTCTCTGAAGGCAAATCTAAAAATAATGTAGTTGTGATGGCCTGGGATTCCGAGTCTGAGAGTGAACCGGAGGAATCCCAGCCGGCACAGGAGTCCCCGCCTCCAGGGCCGGCTGAACTGGGGCAAGGCCTAGATGCTGAGGAACCTGCACCTGTGCCAGATCCTCAGGGACAGGCACCAGGTGAGACCATTCTGGCCCCAGAGGTGCTGGAGGACTCAGTGGCTACAGGTGAGCCTCCCCCGGGGCCCAGTAACCCTTCGGCCTCTCCTGAACTGCAGAGGCTTAGGGCAGAGAGGTGAAGGGAACTGGTCTCTCCCAGGAGGAGTGCTCGCCTTAAGGCCAGGAGAGGCGGGGCTCCTGGGGGCCGGGACCGCACCCGGCCTTAGAAGAAGATAAAGGTCAGGCAGCCCGGTCCCAGGTTGCGGGAGCAACGTCGTTGTGGAGTACCTGCTTTACCCAGACCTAGATCTGCACTCCCGGTGTGCCTGTTCCTCGCCCGGCTTCCTGCTCCTGACTCTCCGGTGTTCCTGTTCCTCGCCCGGCTGCCCGCTGCTGACCCACCAGTGTTCCTGTTCCCCGCCTGGCTCTACCAGTGTTCCTGTTCCCCGCCTGGCTTCCTGCTGCTGCCCTGCCAGCGTTCCTGCTTCCCCGCCCGGCTCCCTGTTTCGGACCTCACGTCTCATCTAGTGATCGTCTACCCTGCTAGTGACTCTGGACTGAACTTCGGCTACGGTATTAGTACCTTTCCCCCCCGGGACCAGCACAGTAGTATAAACACTGACAGCTGGGAAACATTGTCCTGTGAGTGCTCCAATTGGAGAACAGCCTTTACCAAAGGTTTCATGGGCTTTGAAGATGCTCAAACTCAGGACTCAAGGGAGAAATGGCCTAAGAGGAAGGCATGCTTGGCAAATCCACACTGTGATCAACTCCTACCCAGAAACCTATGTCCCCACTGTGGAGGGATGTGTGGACCCAGAATTGGCCTCCACAATCACTTACGGGCTCACTATTAAAACTGTGTTTATGGAAGACAATCTTACTCGGCCAAGAGTGATCACCAAAGAAGAAGATGTGCCCCAGAGGCATCACCTCAGGATTGTTAAGGGCTTCAATCCTGACCATGTTCCTTCACAGCTCAACATCATCTATGGAGTAGATGGCATTGTGTTCTTGCAATGACAGAGGCATGGGTGGCATAATAAAAATTCAGAAAGCATCTTTTACTGGCCAAGGGATCCATCCCTGCCCAGTTGTATTTGGCAGGGGGTTGGACTCGATGGCCCTTGTGGTCTCTTCCAACTCTATGATTCTATGATTTGTTCCCAGTGCAATAGTGGTGACATTTTATATGAAGGTGGGGCATCTATTTCAAATGCCAACTCATGCACCCTATGCAAGAGACCCTCCCCTTTATTTTTGGAAATGGTAACTTAAAGACAATGAAGAATCAGTTCAAAATGGTGGTAAGATTTTATGAACTGTATCATGTGATGAAGAAAGGCATCCTTTTAAAAAAATGCAAAAACACAGAGTCACAATTGGTGAACAGAAATTCTGCAAAGTTGGTAAGGGGAAATATGAATGTGCAAGTTTCGCAAGGAGAAAATTAGAATTTTGAAGCCAGAGGTGGGTCTTCCTGGAAAGTATTAAAGATAAAAAAGATGAGCTATGGCTGGAGATGCACAAATCTTTCCATTTCTAATATTTGCAACCTCGGTTTGCCCCAATGCTGCATCAGTATGCAAATTTGTTTTATTTATAAGTCCTCATGAAAATTCATCATCATTATAGTGCAAAGTTTTAACATACATGTATGTATGCAATTTTCCCTAATGTACACATTTTTGCAAAGCAATTTTCACTAACATATGCATTTTAATGCACACTTGACCATGGTATATGCATTTTTGTACGCATTATTTGGCACTGAAAATCCAAAGGAGCGTGAATTTGGAAGGGTGATAAGCTCACAATTCAGTGCAAACTAAATTCATTTATGTATGCATTTTCTCCTAATATACACCTTTTGCCAGCAATTTCCCCTAACAGGATTTCCCCCCCCCCCATTATTTTCATTAACACACACTTTTTTAATACACTTTCACCCCAACTATACTATAACAATTAATATAGGACAATGCACACAGTGACTTGCGATCTCAATCACACGCAGTCTGTAGTCCGCTGGCAGCAGGAGTTCAATAAGGGTATGTCTTTGAGTTAACATCTTACATCAAAAACCTGACAGTACCTAACTATCGAAGGCTTTTCACCAAAGCCAGACTAAATGTCTTCCCCTCTGCAGTACTGGATGGTAGGTTGAGAAGAGTTCCCTACCAGGACAGACTTTGCTCGTGTGCTCAAGACATCGATTCCATAAATCATATTTTGTTGCATTGTGCAAAGTATGAGCAAGCCAGGGCTGAACTGATACTACCCTTGCTGGTGCCTTTCCCGGGAAAATCAGAGGCTCACTATGTCAGGTTCCTACTGGAAGACTGGACAAAAGCTAGAACGTTGGCAGTGGCAAAGTTTTTATCGGTGGTTGCAAGAACAAATGAGCCCTATATTCTAAACAAAATGCTTGATTAACCTGGAGGTAGGCTGTATAAACTGTGTATTGATTTGCAATGTTTTGTTGGGTCTCTGGACTGTAATAAAGATTGTTGTTGTTGTTAATAACACACATGATTTAGTTGGGAGAGCTGCATTGCAAAATTAAGAGAAGCATGAATTTCAAAAAATAGCTGCATTTTGGTTCACAAATTGGTTCAGCAGACTGACATGATATTACGAACTGAAAGGCCATCCCTTGCCGTAACAGATCGTAAAGCAAAAAATATGGACAAAATCTGGGGTGATTTGCAGCTTTTTGCATCGCCCGTCAAAAACACGGGAGAGTCCTTGAATTTCGAATTTGCCTGATTTTTTCCTCCCATCCCTAATTATATCTCTTCTCTCCCCCTCGTAGAATTTCCTGTTGGCAAGAAAAGCATCTCTCTAGTAAGTGCTTCTTAACATGCTGCCAAAGGAAGCCCTTGGAGAAATAACGAAGCAAGCCTCGTTATAGTATCCATTTCTGCTAAAAGCCATAGCCGTATTGCACACCAAAAGAGAGAGAGAGAGTAGAACATTCTGCGGTTGATAAAATGAACATTAATATAGAATTACACTAATGCAGTGGAAAGCTGCCCAGATAACAAAATGAACCATTTTCTAATATACTCACCTGTACCTTTCCGAGGCTTTTAAAGAGTGATTTGCAACTATGTTAACAGGGCTGCCTGCAAAGTATTTCTGAAAGCGAGCTGAGCTGTTCTATCTGCTCACATAATCACCCTGCCATTCCATTTAAGCCAGATTGCCTCCATTCTGAGGAAATGCTAATTAACAACCATTTAGACAGAAAGAGCTATGGTTTTACAAGTGCAACAGAGAAGGGCTTCTTATAAGGAAAGAAAACCCTTTCCCCCACATCTCAGAAGGTGTTTTAATAAAAATCATCATCAACTCAAACTAGTAATAAAACATTGGGCCCTGGAACATACGGAATGTCTTACATAGGGTCAGTCACAGAGACTAACTTAGCGTTGTCTGTACCAGAGGAGTCGGGATCTCACACCTGGGGGCCAAATCCCTCTCTGTCTGGCCCTCTGGACTCTCCACATGCCACACCTCCTCCCTGGCCACACCCTTCCCAGGCCACACCCCTTCCCAGTCCACTTCACATCCTGATTGAGTGCTGATACCTGACTAGAATGAGTCGCTGAACTCTGCTAACGCTTCTTACTTGCCTGGATAAAGAGCGGTGTGTGAGGGTCCAAGTCTTCCTCCTGCACAATGGACAATTGTTCATTTATTTCTCCATAGCCACCTCCGACATAAGGGGGGGGTTGCGGGCTCACGCCCACCATCATCTGTGCGGGGCTGGCTGCGGTCCCGCACGATCAGGGAATCCTCAGGCCGCATCATCCCCTGGGCCAGCCAATCGGCTGGCTGCAAGGGCAGGGCTAGGGTCACTTAAGGACAGCGCGGCCCGAGATCGCCCCTTTCTTGCCTCGTCCAGCTGCAGTTTCCCACCCACCCATCCTCTAGGTTTTCTTTCGGTCTTTGCTATGGACCTCGGTTGGTCACCGCAAGGGGCCTGGTAGGAGTTTTTCCACTTGGCTAATTGGCATTGTTTTTGGAAGCCATTTGGTTTTTTCGCCTACCTCGTAGCAAAACGTCACAACGCCTTTGGTTTTGGTGGTTAGGCATTGGTAGGGGTATTATTATGCAGATGGGTTGGGGGGGTAGGAGCGCCATCACCTCCCCCAAATATATATGGGTAGTCCGATAAAGGATTCCGGGGGGCGTTGCCTCGTCCGATGCCTATGGAGGCTAGGGCCTAAAGCGCGCCCCCAAGCGGTGACCCCTCGGGGAGCGCCTAGGGATGTGCATCTTGGGGGCTCCCCCTATTGGTGTTAGCCCTTCCGGTTCTATGCCGGATAGTCTGATAGGACCAATGCCTAAAGCCAATACCGCTCTTACCTGTAACCAATAAAGTTGTGGCCATTTTTCGCCCATTAACCTAAAATTCTGGTGTCCTGTGTTTTGATTTATCCCAACTGGCGGCGGGGGGGGGGGGGGAATCGCCATGCAACCAGTTCTGTCTCTGGCCCTGCCTACCGCTGTCACCTTAGTCGCCACTAACAGGTCCCGATTCATTTCGAGAGGACATAAGCACCAATCAGCTGCTGTCCTCACACGAGCAACCATTGCAAGAAGAGAGTTGTGCATGTTGGGCCCCTTCCTATCTACACTGACATTGTTCGCAGGCAGGGCTGTGGCTAGGGGGTGGCAAGGAAGGCGCCCAGGAGGGGGTGTGTGCAAAATCGGCTGGAAAATATGTCCATAAATATGTCTATAAATAAAAATATTGATTATTGCCTCATGAGAAAAGGTTTTAAATAGAGGGTCTTTATATGATATGTGGGGGCCCTGTTCCCTCCCCTATTTTTTCTGTGTCACGTTCATTTTTCTTTAATAATAATAATAATAATAATAATAATAATAATAATAATAAAATTTATACCCCGCCCATCAGGTTGGGTTTCCCCAGCCACTCTGGGCAGCTTCCAATGGAATATTAAAAACACAATACAGCACCAAACATTAAAACTTCCCTAAACAGGGCTGTCTTCAGATGTCTTCTAAAAGTCAGATAGTTGTTTATTTCCTTGATATCTAATGGGAGAGCGTTTCACAGGGTGGGTGCCACCGCCGAGAAGGCCCTCTGCCTGCTTCCCTGTAACCTCACGTGTTGCAGTGAGGGAACCACCAGAAGGCACTCGGAGCTGGACCTCAGTGTCTGGGCTGAGCAATGGAGGTGGAGACGCTCCTTCAGGTATACAGGGCCAAGGCCGTTTAGGGCTTTAAAGGTCAGCAGCAACACTTTGAATTGTGTTCAGAAATGTACTAGGAACCAAGATAGGTCTTTCAGGAATGATTTTATATGGTAGATAGTATGATCAGCTGATCAGCTGGGCATCTGAGATGCAATAAACCCCAATTGTTGGCATCAAACATTAAAAACTTCCCTAAACAAGACCACCTTCAGATTTCTTTTAAAAGTTAGATAGTTGCTTATTGCCTTGACATCTGCCGGGAGGGTGTAAATTTCACAAACTCCAAATACACACTATTTCACGTTGCGTACTTAGACTCACGACATTTCAGTCAAGCACAACACAGCTTTCCAGGAGTTGGGGGGAGGTTGGAGGAGAGGTGGAAAGAAGAGCTAATTTGAGGGGGCTCAATCTGGACAGTTCTGTCAGGGGTGCAAGATCACCTCGCTGCAGCTCTGTCTGCAGAACAGCCGCACATCAGAGGAGGAAAGGTTTGAAGGAAGGTAACTGCTGTGCATTCATAGGCTCTCCTTGCAGTTTAGAACTTGGTGGGGCAGGATTCTAAGTCAGACCATGTACAGTCCACATTCCCTGCCTCAGACCTTCTCCTTCTAACACATGTGTGCTGTTCCCGGGGGGTTTACTGTGAGGCGTGGTCAGAGTCCGGTCCTGGGTCGAGGGTCTGGAGACTGTCCACCAAGGGCGAAGCGGGGTCCAAGGCAAGGAGCCGGGCATGGTCAGGAACTCTGGAAGAGCAGGACAGGGTGCTGGCAGGAACAGGTTTCCAACGACGTTGCTCCTGCAACCTGGGACTGGGCTGACTGGCTTTTATCTCCTCTGGGGCCCAGGGCGGTCCCGGCCCACAGGTGACTCGCCTCTTCTGACCTTAAGGCGAGCACTCCTCCTGAGAGAACTTAGTTCCCTCCGCCTCTCTGCCCTGAGCCTCTGCAGCTCCGGAGAGGCTGGAGGGTTACTGGACCCAGAGGCAACCTCACCTTACCCTGACAGGGCTGGGAGAGGCGCACCTGCAGGCAATGGGTCCTCAATCACCTCCGGAGCCAGAGTGGATTCAGCTGGTGTCTGCTCCTGAGGATCCGGCACAGGTGAGGGCCCTTCAGGTTCAAGCCCCTGCCCCACCTCAGCTGGCCCTGGAGGCGGGGACTCCTGTGCAGGCTGGGACTTCTCCGGTTCAGCCTCTGAATCAGATTCCCAGGCCATCACAACATGCAAGCTGGCAGGCATGCAACAGACTTCACTCTTCTCCTCATGTGCTGACTTATCTCCTCTTCCCACCTGCTCCAGTTTCCTCTCAGAATCGTAGAACTGTAGAACTGGAAGAGACACCAAGTGTCATCTGTTCCAACCCCTCTGCAATGCAGGAATCTCAGCTAAAGCATTCATGACAGATGGCCATCCAACCTCTGCTTAAAATCCTCCAATGAGGCGGGTAGCACTGTGGTCTAAACCACTGAGCCTCTTGGGCTTGCCGATCAGAAGGTCGGTGGTTCGAATCCCCGTGACGGGGGGAGCTCCCGTTGCTCTGTCCCAGCTTCTGCCAACCTAGCAGTTCAAAAGCACGCCAGTACAAGTAGATAAATAGGTACCGCTATGGCGGGAAGGTAAATGGCATTTCCGTGCGCTCTGGCTTATGTCACGGTGTTCCATTGCGCCAGAAGCAGTTTAGTCCTGCTGGCCACATGACCCGGAAAGCTGTCTGTGGACAAACGCCAGCTCCCTTGGCCTGAAAGCAAGATGAGTGCCACAACCTCATAGTCACCTTTGACTGGACTTAACTGTCCAGGGGTCCTTTACCTTTTCTACTGTCAGAAAGTTCTTATTGATGTCTAACCAGAATCTCATGTCCCATATCTTGTTCAGACTGCAAGTCTGGGAGCAGGAAGTGTCTTGTTTATAGGCATCTGTAACCTGCTCTGGGAGGGAAACCTATTCCTGCAGGGTTTACATGAGGGGTGCCTTGTCAAATATGGTTTTAGATATGTCTAAATGTCAGTGGATTGTGTCCCTGTGATTTGGGAGTTCCTGCTTGCAGGCTTTCGATGGGCACCATGTTGGCCACTATCAGAAAAGGATGCGGCAAGAAGAGAGGCAATTGGTTTGATCCAGTATGGCTGTTCTGGATCACGTTTTATGCTTTATGTGGTGTAGTGGTTAAGAGTGGTGGACTCGTAATCTGGTGAACCGGGTTCGCTTCCCCGCTCCTCCACATGCAGCTGCTGGGTGACCTTGGGCTAGTCACACTTTCTTTGAAGTCTCTCAGCCCCACTCACCTCACAGAGTGTTTGTTGTGGGGGAGGAAGGGGAAGGAGAATGGTAGCCGCTTTGAGACTCCTTTGGGTAGTGATAAAGCAGATATCAAATCCAAACTCTCCTCCTCCTCCTTCTTCTATGAGAGTGTGAACCAAAAACTCCTGAATTCTAGTACAGTGGTACCTCGGTTTTCAAACATAATCCGTTCCAGAAGACCGTTTGAGCCCCAAAACATTTGTAAACTGAAGCATGCATTTCCAGAAGCATTTACATCCGGAAAACTCACTAAGGAAGCCACATGGTACGTTTGGTTTCCGAAAAGCGTTCAAAAACTGAAGCAGTTACTTCCAGGTTTTTGGTGTTCGAAAGCCAAAATGTCCGACTTCCGAGACATTCGAAAACTGAGGTACCATTGTATTTGAACGAAATTCAGGGTAGCAACTTTTCCCCTCTTGCTTTGCTCTACTTTCAAGTTGTTCCTGTCCCCCTGAGCACAATATTAAGGTTTCTTTAATCTGGAACCTTCCCAGATTTTTTAGGTTGAAATTAATCTCCCTCTTAAGACTTTGAGTCCTCGGGAGCAAAGACAGCTCTGTGCTTTAAATTAGTGAAGCTGAATCCACACACACTCACAAATCAATAACCTAAAATAAAGCAAGAAATAAATCATGGAAGGAAGACATAATTCTATAAAAGACATTTGGAAGTAATAGAGGAGTAACGATGGATGGGTGTTAAAAATAAGAACTGTTTGGTATAAAAGACTCAGTGTTTGACCCAGCCCAGAAAAGAAACAATGGGAAGAGCTGGCAGAGGCTAGAGTTCAATACATTGTTCCACCACAATCTCACCAAGTAGCGTTAAGCAACTGGCTTATTTTTCCCACCTAATCCTTCCTCAAAGGGTTGTTCAGAGAATAAAACTGCTCAAGCACTTGAATAATATAGTGCCTTGGGAGATGCAAGGCATAAAAGTGACCAATTACATGAGGTGCACATTTTGAGAATGCACATAAGGGATCAAGGATCAATTCCCACAATTTAAATAAAAAAAAAAACAGAGAAGCGATGGGATTGTTATTATTTTTAAGCAGTTGTCTGTCTTATTTCAGGGCTCAGTCTCTGCCAGGGATAAGGATGCTTAGGCTCAGGTGAAGGGCCTTTTCAGTGGCAGCTCCACACATGTGAAATTCTTTCTTTGCTGAGCTATGCCTAACCCTCTCTCTATATAGTTCCTGGTGGTTGGTTAACAAACACCATTTTCAGCAGGCATTTCAGGAAGGAGAGACCCAATTAGATAACATGGATTAGTTGCTTCTGCTGATATTAATAATTGATGTCATTAATCTATGCTGCTTTTCACTGAAATGAATCCCAAAGCATCTTACAAACAATAAATAATAATAACATGATAGAACGGAATAGAACATCACAAAAACACAAAAAACCTCTGTGAGTAAAATACTGACTTATATGAAAAGCTAAGTGTCTATGATTTATTCTAGCCTAGGTATTTTTGTGGGGAACATTTGTTCAACGGTGGATGAGGGCAGAAGCAAATCTAACCAAGTTTTAATGTGCTTGGGAGCAATTGCCATGGTGCTTAACTCTTCTACAAGAGAGTGAGAATCTTTTCCCCAAACCTCTATCTCCAACAGAAGGCACAAACTTCAGAACTACATTAATGTGTGGAAGAAATGCCAAGCACAGTGCTGCCGTGCTCTGCCACTAATCCATCCTGTCCTGTCCTTGTCGGGTGCCCTGTAGCTGCGGCTTTGAGCAAACGGTAAGATTATTGTCCTCCCATTATTAGATGTGAGATCTCCATTGAGTCTTGAGCCCTACAGCAAACAGCATCCCAAATTCTTTAATTTCCCGACTGCAATATCTAAGTAACACGGTGTGCAATCAATAATGCTATTGATCAAATTTTGGACGGCGTCTATAATAAGCTCTTGTGCAGAATGCGCTAGCAAAGAGCTTGCCCTCTACAGCAGCTTGCCTATTAAAATATAGGTCACTGTGTTTATTTAGTTCTTTTATCGAAGGTATTTCTGGAGTGCCCTTCAAAATCGTATTTCAGTTTACAAAAGAAGAGAAAAGAATGAAACAATTAAAATGGAAATGTCAAAAAGGCAAATAAGCTAAAATCCACAGAATTCTAAAGCCAGCCTTAAAGAGTCAGTAAGGGTCAACACGGTATCTAAAAAGTTAAGAACCTGTCGTGGAAATGCAGGATTTTCGTTATCTTGAATAAATAGGCAAGATCACAGATAACCAGCAAGACATCCAGTAGGTAACCCTTTATTTAATTCTACTGCAGTACGTCAACCCAAAGGCACTGCCCTGAACAAATACTTCACCAAGGCTTTTACAGAATTTTGTAACTAATAAATAATTAGTAAATATTAGCAAATGCATCAAAGCAACGAAAACATGCGTGCGACATAGGTTTTATCTCTATTAGTTTCCTTTATTGCTGCTTATATTTCTTATCTTTTGATACATTATCCTCTGCCGTGTCTTTACTGTGGATATGGTACAATATGACTGTGCTAGGATATGCTGCACAGGATATGCTACAGAGTTCAACAAACAGTCGCAACAGCAGTTAATTAGCAGAAGAGCAAACAGTATTGGACTTTGTCCTGAGCAGAGGGTTTCTACAGTTCAGTTCGAGGAAACACAATTTGTCTTTGTCTTTGGTTTTTATTATGTATTCTCTGTCTTTTATGTTGTGATTCTTTGTTGTGAACCTCCCTGAAATCTATGGGTATAGAGTGGTATAATTTTTTTACATATAATAAGTGTTGTAAAAAAAATTGCTTCCTTTCCCTTATGGGGTATTCTGGAGCCCATATAGAATTTTTAAGAGGGTTCCCTACCGGTAGGAGAAAATAGCAGAGGCCAACCAGAGTATATCTGAGAAGCAAACCGGCTAGTAAGCCTGATTTTTATTAAAGGAACTGTTGCAACAGTGTCCCCACTCACCAAATGCAGGAGGGAGGAGAACCCTGAACAATGGTGCTCAAGCCCTTATATAGACTTTTGAAATTGCCCATCCTGTAGCCCAACCCCCCCAAAAAAAAAACATTATACATGAATCACAAATACGCCTTTAAGACATGATTTGCAAGCAAAAAGACTATGGGAAGGCTTTCCCCATTTGCCTCCCATTCTGCAGAGGAATATTTGAGGCCATTGGGCAAGTCAAAATGGCTTCAGGATTGCTCTCCCATACTATTTCGGGCACATGGTTCGTATATTTAGATATGTGTGCATTTATGAATATTTATTCTATATTTGAGACCTTCAAATTCTAATAATACACTGGACACTCGGATTGCGAATGTGATCCGTGCGGGATGCACGTTTGCAACCCACAGCATTCGTAACCCGCAGCGGCGTGTCTGCACACGCACGGGTTGCGATTCGGTACTTCTGTGCATGCACAAAGTGCAAAGATTTAGCGCTTCTGCGCATTCATGACCGCTGAAACCTGGAAGTAACCCGTTCCGGTACATCCGGGTTTCGGCGGGTGCATAACCCGAAAAAACGCAACCTGAAGTGGCTGTAACCTGAAGTATGACTGTAATAATAATAATTTGCATTGCTATTTTCCATTTATAAGGCGATTTAAGGAATTTTGGGCTAATAGAATTTGCGAAGCAAAGACAGGGATAAAAGGCATTTCCTTCACAAACTTAATAAGAGTCTGCCGTCTCAGGGCAATGGCCCATAGAATCATAGAGTTGGAAGAGACCACAAGGGCCATCGAGTCCAACCCCCTGCCAAGCAGGAAACACCATCAGAGCACTCCTGACATATGGTTGTCAAGCCTCTGCTTAAAGACCTCCAAAAAAGGAGACTCCACCACACTCCATCTAGTCTAGCATCCTGTTACCAGAGTGGGCAGCCTCATGCCTATGAGAAACTCGCAAGCGCCACTTGGGCGCAACAGCACCTCTCTCCTCTTGTGATCCCCAGCAACTTACATTGAGGGCCTTGCTATCTCTAACAGTGGAGATGGAATATAGTCATTGTGGCTGGTAGCCTTAGATGGTCTCACTCTCCATGAGTCTGCCTGATCCTCTTTTTACTGCCATCCATGGAAGCAAGTGTCACCATTTAAATATGTGCTATGTCAAGAACTCCTTTATTTTCTCTGTCCTGAATTTTCCAACATTCAGGATGTCCCTGAGTTCTAGTGTTATTGGGGTAGAGGGGGACGGGACTTATCTCTACTGACTTTCTCAGAAGTCCAAACATGCAGGTGTCTGTGTTGACCCAATAGCACACCTGGCGCTACCACATTCACCTTTCAGTTCTCCGACTAAGACATTCCTGTTCACTCATTTCTGTTGGTCAGTTTGACTCATTCTTGTCATAGCACTCTCTCACTTAAAAAAAATTAATTAAATTATTTACTTGGTTTTTTCAAATTAAAATTTTAAAGAGATATCTCAAGCATAAATAATAAAAACAAGATTCCAAGGAATCTCCTGGACATTATTATTATTATTATTATTATTATTATTATTATTATTATTATTATTGCTCATCTTTCACTGACATGGGAAAAATTTCTCCTTTTTATAGTATGTTATAGTATTACCGTACTTGGTGCTGGAGGAGACTCTTGAGAGTTCCATGGACTGCAAGAAGATCAAACCTCTCCATTCTGAAGGAAATCAGCCCTGAGTGCTCACTGGAAGGACAGATCCTGAAGCTGAGGCTCCAATACTTTGGCCACCTCATGAGAAGAGAAGACTCCCTGGGAAAGACCCTGATGTTGGGATAGATGTAGGGCACAAGGAGAAGGGGACGACAGAGGACGAGATGGTTGGACAGTGTTCTCGAAGCTACCAGCATGAGTTTGACCAAACTGCGGGAGGAAGTGGAAGACAGGAGTGCCTGGCGTGCTCTGGTCCATGGGGCCACGAAGAGTCGGACACGACTAAACAACATAGTATTACTGGATGAGCACTTTAAGAATTTGCTTAATTGGGTCTTGTTTTCTTTTCGTATCTGGTTTTGAACTCATTTTTATGCTGTTGGTATTTTATGGGTTTTAAGTCACCTGGAGACAGCAACTATTTTCATTTATTTTCATTTAATATTACATCTATATTCCACCTTTTCTCCAAAGAGCTCGAGGTGGTTATACTCTTCTCCCGCTCTCCATTTCAGCCTCACAACAGCCCTGCAAAGTAGGTTAGGCTGAGAGATAGTGGCTGGACCAAAAGCCAGCTAGTGGGTTTCAGATGGGTCCTAGCCCACCACTCTAACCAACATCCCACCCTGAGTCTAATGACTCTAATGAATTAACTAATAAATGCCATCAGAATATAACACACAGAGTGGCTGAATATAGCACGATTTGCAATTTATTCAGCTCAGCGGAGTGTGATTGAATAGAGAGCTGGCAAAGAGTGGCATGTTGTTTAGAAAGTTGGATTTTGAGTCTGGGGTGAGATGTATGTGCTAGGTTCACATCCCTGATCAACCATGAAGGCTCAAGTTGCAGAACACATTGTGCTGTAAAAAGAGATCTGCAACCAGCTGAAACGAAGCATTTCACTCTTGATCCGAATTGCAGGTCCTCTTGCAAAGGAGTGCCACCATTTAAACTGCCAGCCTGAAGCTGGAACCCCAGCAAAGAAAAGGGATAATGTATCCAGCCTTGGTTTGATTCTTTTCTGCGGCCTCCAACTTCCTGCGACCTAAGCAAACTTAAAAGACTTGCTATCACCTCATTTGGCTGAGAGAGCTTGGAGGGCTAGTCCATTGCCCTGGCACCCTGACAGATGACGCCTTCATCAGAGCTGCACCCTCCTATGCCCACAGCTGCATTAAACCACAGCGCAATTTATCTCAGGTGGGAAGGGGCGCATGAAGGAAGTCCTTCAATGATGATGCTCATGTGCAGGCTGGTACCACTGGAGACAGGCAGTCTGTCCATCACCAATACATTCTGAAATGTTGCCCATGAACAGATCTCCAAATCATGCACATAAGAGGAACATGGATTCACGTCCCTTCGGTATCTGTGTTGGGAGCGACTGTGCACATGAGTGAATGAAGCATTTCCATCCTCACCCCCTCCTTTTTTGCCTGCAAAGCAGAAGCCAGAAGGAGATGACTATTTGGGTCTTAATGAACCAAAATGGACTCTCATCTGTAAGAAGGCTGGGCAAGCACCGCGTCTTGGAGACTCTAATTGCATGATTGGGGTCACTGGCCCGAGACAAAGTTCTGCCATCCCTGATCGTTACCAGCTAATTAAAACTCCAGAGCTTAGTGATCCATCACAGACCAAAGAGAACAGAACAGCCTGGGGTTCTAATTTAATCATATCTGGGAAAAGTTTTGTGCATATTTATTTTTTTTGCCAGCTCCCGCTTTGGGGAAGCAGGGCATGGAGAGAGCTTACTATTATGTCCGTTCAAATATTGATCTTGGTTGAACAGCTGTCAGCTCCTGGAGCTGGAATCTACAAATTCTTACCTCTTTCGCTCTGCTAATGATTTTTAAAAAGCCTCAAGCCTGCAATGCAAGGCTGTAAGGAGCATCACGTCACATCAGATCAAAGGTCCTGGGATAGTTCTAGGGAGCTGGCAGGCAGGCCACGAAGACAACAGCCCTTCCCTCTTGTATGACCCAGGCTGCTGTTATCCAGAGGTTCTGGGTGTGTGGAATGTTAGGGGGAGGGCAGCAGTATTTGCAGGCTGTCGTTTGTCCCTGCAAGAAGCAAACCTCAGCCCCATGCTCTGCACCAGCTGTAGCCTCCAGACCAACATCAAGGGCTGCTTCACACAATCACATTACAGTAATCCAGCTGTGTGGCTGATGATGATGATGATAATAATAATAACAACAACAACAATAATAATAATAATTTATTTGTACCCCGCCCATCTGGCTAGGTTTCCCCAGCCACTCTGGGTGACTTCCAACAAAGATTGAAAATACATTAAAATGTCGCATATTAAAAACTTCCCTGAACAGGCCTGCCTTCAGATGTCTTCTAAATGTCAGGTAGTTGTTTATCTCTTTGACATCTGATGGGAGGGCGTTCCACAGGGCGGGTGCCACTACCGAGAAGGCCCTCTGCCTGGTTCCCTGTAGCGTTGCTTCTCGCAGTGAGGGAACCACCAGAAGGCCGTTGGCGCTGGACCTCAGTGTCTGGGCAGAACGATGGGGGTGGAGACGCTCCTTCAGGTATACTGGGCTACCAATGCAGGGGCAGCTGTGGTCAAGCCAGGAATGGCCAGAGCTGGGAAAAGCTGTTCCCAGCCACTTGCGCCTTCCAGCCACTTGTGCCTTTAGTGATAGAGCTGGATCCAGGAACATCCCAAACTAGGCAGTTGACTTGATCCTTCTGTGTAAGCGCAACCCCATTCAGGGCAGGCAACTGACTGACCTCCAGGACCTGGAAAATGCTCACCCACGCAGCCTCCACCTTGCCAGGATTCAGAATTGGTTTATTAGCCCTCATCCAGCCCACCACTGCATCCAGATGCCTTCTCGGCCATCACCAGTTCAGATTCATGAGTCCATCAAGAGGACTCTATGAAATGATGGAGTCACGGCAGACTTTCAACTTGGAATTCGAATGCACCTCTTGTTCTCGTGAGACTCCAAACCACATTGTAAGGCTTGACAGTTCAAGCACTGTGGATCTTAGACAAAGAACGGTTTTGTCTCCTCGTTCCAAGTGCACTCCAGCAGTACCACAATGTCATTACTGGGGAGTTCATAAATCCCAGAGTTGTTGGCATTTATTGATTAAAGCTCCAAGGTAAATTGATCAGTTGCTCTCTCTTGCCAGCAGGTTATTAAAATAATACAGTGGGAGGTAATAAACGCCATATCAGTGACTCATGGAGACAAGACTGTGTGTCTACTACAAGTCTTGAACCTCGGCCAAGGAATGGTGTGGATCTTCTTCACGCACAGACCCCACTGCCTCCAATCTTCTGGGCTTCCTTTTTGAGACGAGTAACTTTAAGGATGAGCAACTCGCCCCCATTTCTGCTCCACTGTTGTTTTATTCATGGTTATCCAGTCCATTAGGCCTAGGAATGTAGGACAGCAGAAAGGGAATTAAATTCCTGGATTTCGATCTAAACTCTAAGCTACACACCAATCATCCTCTCCTTCCTTTATTGTACAGTTTGGGGTTGAACAAGGGGAACAATGTTTTGAATGTTTCCTGAAATGTAGAAAGTCAGCAGTGCACATTGGGAGGGGTGTCCTAGCCCCCTGTGCAGCTACTTTTCTATGTGCACATGTATTTTAAAGAAAAGAAGATTGCAGAGCATTCCAGAAAAAGTGATTATTTCAACCAAACATGATATGCTGTACTTTTCTGTCCATAAGACGCCCCCATGTATAAGACGCGTATAAGAGGGCATTCCACAGGGTTGGTGTGATTACTGAGATGGCCCTCTGCCTGGTTCCCTATAACCTCACTTCTCGCAGGGAGGGAACCTCCAGAAGGCCCTTGGAGCTGGACCTAAGTGTCTGGGCTGAACGATGGGGGTGGAGATGCTCCTTCAGGTATATGGGGCATAGTAAACCAGAGGAAAGAGAAGTTTGACTTCAAATTGCGCATGCAGGTGATTCAGAAGCGACATGGTGAACAGCTAAAGCTATATGGGAGAACTGGGAATTTTAAACTGCACAAATGTCACCATCGAGGAAACAACCTGACCAAAGTTTCACCCACACACTTTTGCTGGCACAACTTTTAGCCCTATCTGGTGACCAGCAGGACATAGGAGGATTTCTGGAGACCAAAGGCCCGCCTCTGGTCCAGCATCTTGTTTTCAGAGTAGCCAAACAGGTGCCTACAAGAAGCCTGCAAGCAGGAGCACAACTGTGCCCTCCCTGCTTCTGAATCTCCGCCATTCCTTGTTCTGAGGCATGCTGCCTCCCAATATGTTTCGTCATAGAGGTTATTCTCATCAGGACCAGAGTATGGAGGGAAACTGTGTTGGAACTGCCAGAAGGCCCTCAGTGCTCGATCTCAGCTGTTGTTGTTGTTTAGTTGTTTAGTCGTGTCCGACTCTTCGTGACCCCATGGACCAGAGCACGCCAGGCACTCCTGTCTTTCACTGCCTCCCGCAGTTTGGTCAAACTAATGTTGGTAGCTTCGAGAACACTGTCCTCTGCCGTCCCCTTCTCCTTGTGCCCTCCATCTTTCCCAACATCAGGGTCTTTCCCAGGGAGTCTTCTCTTCTCATGAGGTGGCCAAAGTATTGGAGCCTCAGCTTCAGGATCTGTCCTTCCAGGGAGCACTCAGGGCTGATTTCCTTCAGAATGGATATGTTTGATCTTCTTGCAGTCCATGGGACTCTCAAGAGTCTCCTCCAGCACCATAATTCAAAAGCATCAATTTTTCGGCGATCAGCCTTCTTTATGGTCCAGCTCTCACTTCCATACATCACTACTGGGAAAACCATAGCTTTAACTATATGGACCTTTGTTGGCAAGGTGATGTCTCTGCTTTTTAGGATGCTGTCTAGGTTTGTCATTGCTTTTCTCCCAAGAAGCAGGCGTCTTTTAATTTCATGACTGCTGCCACCCAATCTCAGCTACAACGCACCATCTCTTGACCAGCATCTTGTTCTCACCAAACAAGGTAGCTATGGAGATCCTGCTGGAGAAGGAGCTGACTGCAGCAGCGCCTCTTCCCCACTTGTGAATCCCAGCAAAGCACACACTGCCTCCAATCACTAGTAGCCACTGGGACCCCTTCTCCTCCGTGAATTCATCTAATCCTCTTTTAAAGCCATCCAAGTTGGCGGCCGTTGCTACTGCACTTGTAAGAGTCTCTTTAGCTTTCCTCCAGCCACTGACGGTTGCTTCGTCCTTACCAGAAATTGCTCCTTCCTCTCAACATCGTTGTCATCCTTCCTCAGCAGCTCCGTAGCACATGGTACAAGCAAATGAGGAAAACAGATTGATGTTTGAGAGGCCCTTTGTGGATTTCCGGTGTGCGTGTCGTATTCTAGCTTTTTAGAAAAGCGGGAATTGAAAGGCTGGTGTGTATCTTGAAGATTTCGATAGCTTGGGAAACGTGCACATTAACAGTCATCTCCTTTTCCGAGGATTATGCTCAGGAGATCAACAGCTCCAGCTTAAGCATGATGAATCCCTGGCAAAAGATGAGGAGGAGAAGATTCATTTTTATCTCTGCAAGACCCTCCTAATGAAGTAGGGAAGGACTGGCTCACTGCAAACACGGTAGTTCGTGATGACCCCTGCTTCGTTGGATTAAGTTATAGGACATCAGTACACCAGACACCCAAACCAGTTTAAGTGAGTAGATTGGAGGAGGGGTTTTAAAATGCTCCCCCCCCCAAAAAAAGAGAATAAGGCCTATTTCTTTTTATTTGGGTGTGCTCCTTCTTCACTAATGTAGGAGAACACACTGTTAGTAGAAACATTACAGTGGTACCTTGGGTTAAGCAATTAATTCATTCTGGTGGTCTGTTCTTAACCTGAAACTGTTCTTAACCTGAAGCACCACTTTAGCTAATGGGGCCTCCAGCTGCCGCCGCACTGCCGGAGCACGATTTCTGTTCTCATCCTGAAGCAAAGTTATTAACCCAAGGTACTATTTCTGGGTTAGCGGAGTCTGTAACCTGAAGCGTATTTAACCCGAGGTACCACCATATGTATGTATGTATGTATGTATGTATTCATGCCCCACCCATCTGGCTGGGTTTCCCCAGCTACTCTGGGCAGCTTCCAACTGAATATTAAAAACAATACAGCACCAGACATTAAAAACTTCCCTGAACAGGGCTGCCTTCAGATGTCTTCTGAATGTCAGGTAGTTGTTTATCGCTTTGACATCTGATGGGAGGGCGTTCCACAGGGCAGGCGCTACTACCGAGAAGGCCCTCTGCCTGGTTCCCTGTAGCTTTGCTTCTCGCAGTGAGGGAACCGCCAGAAGGCCCTTGGCGCTGGACCTCAGTGTCCGGGCAGAATGATGGGGGTGGAGACGCTCCTTCAGGTATACTGGACCGAGGCCGTTTAGGGCTTTAAAGGTCAGCACCAACACTTTGAATTGTGCTCGGAAACGTACTGGGAAACAATTTTGCATATCTCCAGTCAACAGAGGGCAGGGTTGAGAACAACCAGTAGTCAGGGTGGAAATGCACTCAATTTGCAAGCACCACCTCTTCCTCTCCCCGCATGAAACAACCATAAAAAACCCTAGGTCTCGTCATGTAGACTTCAGATCTGAAATATACTCAAAGTCGCAAAGTGATTTCATGCTCTTTATTCAGCTCATAGTGGTGAGGAGGAGTGAATGAAAGTCCCCTCACAGTATCTGCTTTATATACATTATTTACACAATGGGCTGCACATGATTGGCTAATTCCGGAATTCTACTGTAAGCCAATCAGGTTGTGGATTCACTTCTATCTGGAGCAGGATTGGGTGGCTCCTGTGGACCAATCATACTGCTGCATTGTTCTAGGACCAATCAGACTGCTGCATTCTGAATCCTATTGTTCTAGGACCAATCAGACTGCTGCAGTTTGGATCCTATTCAACTCAGTACATAACAAGATCCAACCTATCCTTGTAAATGGGAAGAAACTGTAATTAAGTAGCCTTTTTTTCTTTACAAATGAAACCTCTGCATGTGTTTTCTTTTAACCTTTTAAGCAATGCTACTTAAGCAAGGAGTGGGGATGTGCTTTTAGCCCCACTCTGACATCGCAGAGTGTTTTACATATTTTGTTGGGAGCCACACAGAGTGGCTGGGGCAACCCAGCAGATAGGAGGTGTTTAAAGACAATCATCACCATTGACTTCCTGGGAATGGTTGTAAACCAGTATTTTTTTCTTCCAATCCCAATATTACAAGTTCATTTTCTCTTCCGCGCAAAAAGCCCATAAAAAGCTTCCAGTCCTGAATAAACGTTGATGACGATTTTTCTCTAACATGCTAACTTTGCCATCTCCACCAAGTCCAATAGTTTCAGCAGCCATTCCTCTATAGTGGATAGGGCTGCATCTTTCCATCTTCGTGCATGCAACAATTTCGCCGCTGAGATTGCACACAGCAATCTTGCTCTCCTGAGTTTCAGACAGAAAGTCTCTCCCAAACCTACTTGGAGACGCCGGGGATTGAACCAGGGACCTCCTGCATGCAAAGCTGTTGCTCTACCACTGAGCCACAACCCCTCCCTCATATCTTTCCCAGATAACCTTGGGGTTTTTCTATGTAGAACATGCAGCCGAATGATGGGTATAGCATAGACCTGAGTCCTCTGTACACACTGAGAATCCTTATGGCTGGCTGACAACCAACAGCCTTCCAAGCACACCTTGGACCATCCATCTTGATGCTCTCCTGCAGCTGTTACGGTCCTTAGCTTGCTGGCTGATGGATGAGAAACATCCAGCCACATTTCACGACGCCTGGACTACCTAATGGCTTGGGAGGTGGGGGGAAGAGACAGACTGATTCTCCTGCTGCATCTGGTGTCCCCATCTACATAACTTGAAGGATGCCGAACCACCATCTCAACTGCTGCTCAGTTCCACCCCATTGTGTGCTGGATCTGTCCAGTCTAACCTAATTTCTAGCAGGTACCTACTGCATTACTTTAAAAAAAAGAAACCTGTTTGGAAAGGCAAACAAGAATTCCATTTTCATACCCTCCCCTTACTATATGATCTGTGCTCCCTGTCCTTATATACCTTTGCCCCGATCCTATTGTTAAGCTAAGGTCTCTCACCCTATGTTAAAAGCATAGAGTGGGATTGCCCTCCGTTGAACATTTTCCCGGACCATAAATGGATGGTCAAGTGATATATACAGTCATACCTCGGGTTGAAGTAGCTTCGGGATAAGTATTTTCGGGTTGCGCACTGCGGCAACCTGGAAGTAATGGAGCACATTACTTCTGGGGTTCGCTGCTCATGCATGCGCAGATAGTCAAAATGACATCACGCACATGCGCAGATGTGGGTTGCGTTTGCTTCTGGATGTGAACAGGGCTCCAGAGAGGATCCCGTTCGCATCCAGAGGTACCATTGTACATCAAACACGCAAAGATAACCACAGCTACACCTCCACCTGAAGGACACAAACTGGTCTGCAATCCTGGCCTAAGCGAATGTAGGACATATTCCAACACATTCAAAACTCTTTTTAAAAACAACAACTTCACACACACACACACACACACACACACACACACACTTGTTTTGTCCTCACACCCAACACTTTGTGGTGTCATTACCACATCTCCAGAACTTCTGCTCAAAGGAGTACGCTGGCAAAAGCTCCACAATGCAAAGGGAGGTGACCAGTCTATAACCTGATGACTGAAAAAAACAAAGGCATAGAACTAAAGGAAAAGCCATGGTAATGTTGCTAACATTAAAAATTCAGACCATGAGTCAAACCTGCAGACAGTGCCCCCATCACCTTGTTCTAAACACTGCCCCAGAGTTTTCAGCAATGAATTTCTCCAACCTAAGTGTCAGGTGGCAGAAGCAGGTTGCCAGGAACTGAAACAACAAGGGAAAGTCCTTACCAACTGCTCTTTATTCAATATTCACAGAGAGAGGCTTGGAAATGCAGCCTCTAGGGATAACGGTATTACCCTGAGTGAGTCTCCACTCCCTCCCTCTCTCCCTTCATGCATCATCACTACAGGTCTGAGAAGCACCCTCTGCCTTTGAGCTCTTTGCTCTCCTACTTTCAATGCTCACCAGGTTCTGGGAGGGGGGTCTGGAATGCTTTCTAAGGACACTGTGTCCACCAGCTGTTGCATTCCTGGTGCTTCTTCTTCCTCCTCTCCCATTATTTCCCAGCTTTCCCCCTCATCTGCCTCTGAGTTGTGACCTCCCTCAAATCCCTGCTGTAATTCTGAACTGTCTTCTTCTCTGGAAGGGTCAGGCTGGGGAGGCGGCCTCCACCATTCCTCCTCTGCCCAGTCCCTGACACAAAGTCATGTAGTGATCAGGTGGGATTGCTATGAGGAATTATAAAAAATATGAAGCAAGCCATTTGTGTCCACGATGAAAACATTGCGTTGACTGGGTTGGAGCCATTTTGATATGATTTCTGATCAATACATGCCTCTGCATCCGTCCTATTTCTCTGCTTGACAGGCACGTATAAGCATTCTAAAACGCAGGCCAGTTGCTTCATCAGGCATCCTCAGTACATAAAGATAGTAGGTTACTTTGATGTAGTTTAATCTTTAGATAGATCTTAAGGGCCAGGAAGAGAGTTCACAAAGAGATGGTAAATGCTACCAATCCTTCATGTTTACTGCTTGTTTATGACCTCTGGAGTTTCCTCCTTGCATTCCTCCTTGATCCCTATTTTATTTACTCTGGACTACTATGCATGCTCAGATTAGCTCTTTGTAGTTTTAACTTTTAACTTTCTCCCCATGTAGGTTGTTGTTTTTTAAACACTCAGAGGAAATCTGATTGGTTCTTACTAACACTGTGTAAAAAGTTCTTTTGTGAATTAATGACCTGGGCCGGAAGGTGGAGAGGAATTATTATACGCACTCCTCCCAGAGTCTTGCGGGTCAAGCCTCGTGTGTATTCTATTAATCAGAGTCCAATCCTTCCTTGTTTTGGGAATTATGGTGCTGGAGGAGACTCTTGAGAGTCCCATGGACTGCAAGAAGATCAAACCTCTCCATTCTGAAGGAAATCAGCCCTGAGTGCTCACTGGAAGGACAGATCCTGAAGCTGAGGCTCCAATACTTTGGGCACCTCATGAGAAGAGAAGACTCCCTGGAAAAGACCCTGATGCTGGGAAAGATGGAGGGCACAAGGAGAAGGGGACGACAGAGGACGAGATGGTTGGACAGTGTTCTCGAAGCTACAAACATGAGTCTGACCAAACTGCGGGAGGCAGTGGAAGACAGGAGTGCCTGGCGTGCTCTGGTCCAGGGGGTCACGAAGAGTCGGACACGACTAAACAACAACAACAAAGTTGCATCTACTTCTGCATGGCAGCGCCCCCACTAATGGATGGCTGGAAGGTGGTATTTCAGCTACTATCTCAGCAGGGTTTAGGTGACACCAGAGCCAATAGGGTTCCACCTGGTTCTGTACACCTGCTGATTCTACCTATGCTTGCTGGTCTGAGCTAATCTGGCCACCCACTTGACTGCCAGACTCGTTGCCTCCAGACCACCAGTCCTGACACCAAGTCAGAATCACTCTCCGCAGCTGGGCTGTTGGCCAATTCACGTATATCCTCCATATATCTAGCATAAAGGGGAGACATAAATCATGCTGCTATGAGTAATAGCAGCCCACACTGTACTGCTTGTTTGGCAGTGTAATGAACCTCCATTGTGATTCAGTTCTCTTCTTGTTTCATTCGACTCTTCCCCCCTCGCTCCCCACCCTTTAAAGATAGCCTGCAAACAAGAGTGGGTGATTGCATTCACAGTGGGGATTATCAGCCGCCTCCTTCCAAGCCATTAAGCATGGGCCGCAACAAAGAGCGTGTTGTCCTGTTATGATACTGAATCTGGGTAATCCATCAAAGAAGTCAAAACACAGAACTCTGGAAACAAATCACCTAGAACTGATTCGCCAGATGCAAAACCCAGCCACAAAAGACAGAACTCGGAGCTGCAAGAAGCTTCTTCATACAACTCCAGGGACATCAGAGCTATTTGGTTTTCGCCTACCTTGTAACAACCGTCACAACTTTGTAAGGTTAGGCACTGAGTAAGCCTTGTTCGAATCCCCACAACAGGGGTGAGCTCCCGTTGTTCGGTCCCAGCTCCTGCCCACCTGGCAGTTTGAAAGCACATCAAGTGCAAGTAGATAAATAGGTACCTCTCTGGCAGGAAGGAAAACAGTGTTTCTGTGCACTGCTCTGGTTCACCAGAAGCGGCTTATTCATGCTGGCCACATGACCTGGAAGCTGTCTGTGGACAAATGCTGGCTCCCTCGGCCTTTAGAGAGAGATGAGCATGCAACCCCAGAGTCGTCTGCAACTGGACCTAACGGTCAGGGGTCCCTTTACCTTTAACCCTTGTTTATGGGATAGGAGGTTATTGCCTCCGCCTGCCCCTCCACGTTAAGGGTATCCCATTAAAGGGATCTGGGGGTGTGGCTCATGTCTGAAGCCTGGGCGTGGGCTAGGTCTATGCCACAACCCCATCGGGGACCCCGGGGGTGCCCTGATTAGATGTACAGTGGACGCTCGGGTTGCGAACATGATCCGTGCAGGAAGCATGTTCGCAACCCACAGCGTTCGCAACCCGCAGCGCTGCGTGTGTGCGCAAACCGGTTGTGCTTCGATGCTTCTGCGCATGCGCAAGCGCTGAAACCTGGAAGTAACCAGTTCCGGTACTTCCAGGTTTGGCATGGTGCACAACCCAAAATTGCACAACCCGAAGCGTCTGTAACCCAAGGTATGACTGTATATCATAGGGCTCCCCCTACCGGTGGTTTAGCCATATGACGGGCAGGAGTCAGGATATAGTCCATCCATAATCAGTAAAGTTGTGGCCTATTTTATCTCGTTAACCTAAACATTCATGTCCTTGGGACCTCGCCACGCAAGCTTCTTCATGCGCTCAGGGACATCATAGCAGGCTTCTTGCAGAGGAGCAAGAGTCTCAGAAACGTTTGGGTGGAGCCAGAAATAAGTGAATATCGGTTGCTGATAGGGGAAAGTGCTCTTATGCCCAAATCTGGCTTATGGAGTGCTCGGTTCGGCAGCACATATACCAAATCTGGCTTATGGGGTTCCCCTTGGGGCACTGTGAAAATAGGACACTGGATGAGATCGGCCTTTGGTCTAATCCAGCAGGATTTTTATCATTTCCTCAACTTCCCCTCCAAGAGATTTATTTCCCTCCTAGAATGATTCTGCAATCTGTTTTGAATGTAAAATGCCATCTTGCCTTTAAAGGGTATTGTGGCTGCAAGATATTGAGAGATGGGAGTCATTAAACCTTACCCTTTGAGGCAGGTTGAATGCTCTCAAAATGAACATTATTACCATATTTATTTATATTCTGAGAGGACTTCCAGTTTTTATATCTGGATCATATTTCCAAAAAAATAAACTCCCTGTTTAGGAAATGTCTTTGGGGTTCAAAGGTACTGAGAATATCATTGCAGAAAATGAAGTTACAAATTAAGGAAGGTGGATTTGGAATCCCAAATTCGGAATTATACCATCATGCATATTTATTGGCAAGTATCAAACATTGGATGGGACGCGGGTGGCGCTGTGGGTTAAACCACAGAGCCTAAGACTTGCTGATCAGAAGATTGGCAGTTCGAATCCGCGTGATGTGGTGAGCTCCCATTGTTCGGTCCCTGCTCCTGCCAACCTAGCAGTTTGAAAGCATGTCAAAGTACAAGTAGATAAATAGGTACCGCTCCAGTGGGAAGGTAAATGGCGTTTCTGTGCGCTGCTCTGGTTCGCCAGAAGTGGCTTAGTCATGCTGGCCACTTGACCCAGAAGCTGTACGCCAGCTCCCTCGGCCAATAAAGTAAGATGAGCGCCGCAACCCCAGAGTCGGTCACGACTGGACCTAATGGTCAGGGGTCCCTTTACCTTTACCTTTATCACACATTGGAGACCTGCTGATGGTCTTAATCTCCCAAGCTGGGCATCCTTAAAGTATACATATACTGTATAACACCTTTGGTTGGGTGGACAGTATTAGGATCAACATATCTGAAAGTTCCAACAACCCTTGAAACCATTAAATCAGTTAGAAAGATATGGGATATATTAGCTAATAAAAATAAATTGGATCCATTTCCATATGCTAAACTTACTCTGTGGGGAATTCCTGCTTTAATAATTGGGGGAAAGGGGTATTGGGGCTGCAAAACAGTCTCTAAATATATTGCAAAAAATAGTCAAAGCAGACATAATTGGGTGAAACAGGCCGCTGAGCTAATCTGACAGAGGACACTTTATTTTCCCGTGTGTGTATATGAGAGAGAGAGCCTCTGCTGAGAACAAGAAAACCATGGTTGGTGAATGTATTTCCACAAACCTGACTTCTACTCTTTTTTTTAATAATAAAAAGGAAAGAATGAGCTGAAGCAATTACCTTCAGGCAAACATTTAAAAACCCATCTTGCTTCTTTATTACAATCCCCAAAATTAATGACTGTGAAAGAGACCTGTTCTGCCATGGTAACACTAGATAAATCTCCTGGTCTTCATCTCTCTAATATGTAGACCTCTGATGCAGCTTCTGTTCCTCTTTCTCTCCCTCTCCTTTCTCAGGACAGTAATTCCTGGAAGAAGAATCTGTCCAACCCATCTTTCCATCTTTTCACCAGATAAGAATCTGACCTATTGCTTCTTTCAGAAACTTGCAGAGTCTACAAAGACTTTCAGAGACTTATAAGGCTAAAGTTTATTTGGTTCTGTTTTCAAGAGAATCCATCAAGAGTGCACATTTTGTGACTTTCAGAGATTTATAAGATTTCTGTTTGTTTGGTTTTGCGGAGAGTGCATATTTCATATATTTCATACTGTTCAATGTTCCGTATGGATTATATAAAGAGTTGATATTGATATTGCATTGTTGTGCTTGGTCATCGTGTTGCCTTGCATATTATCAACCTATCTTCCTGCCAGAACTCTTTTCGGGAATTATAGGGTTAGAACCACCTAAACATTATAGAAATTTATTCATGTATTTGACCACAGCAGCAAGAATGTTACTTGCCCCAAAATGGAAAGAAGTCCTGATGAAAGAAGAATGGATACAGAAACTTATGGAATATACAGGAATGGCGAGAAAATAAGAAATCAAAATAACAAACTTTTTTAAAAATAAAAGAATGGAAATGGTGTATTGCATATTTACAAACAAATTGTAAACAGATAAGGACTTTGGCAGGATTATTGCAATAACCTGCAGCTTCAAAAGAGCGTATATTTAAAGTAGATTAAAGTAGATAAAAAAAAGTAGAGAAAGCAGAAAGTAGATAAAAAGTAGATAAAAGAAAAAGTTAAGTTAAGTTTAGAATATGCAGGAAATGGGGGGAAAATAAATAAATTTCAGGAACCGCAGAAAGAGGAGGAAGGAACTTGAGTTTTGAAATGTTAGAATGATTGTAAAACTATTAAAATGTATATTACTGAAAATCTTATTTATTTATTTTTAAAGAACTCCATGTGGGGGGCTGGAGGTCATCCTCATATTGACTTTGGCTGGAGGAGTCTGCACTGAGAGACGGGGAGCCATGCCTTACTGTTGCTTTGCCCCCAAGCTTGCTGAAGCCATGAGAGGGGCAATGAGAGACCCTATTGGGCTATACAGTGGTACCTCGGGTTAAGTACTTAATTCGTTCCGGAGGTCTGTACTTAACCTAAAACTGTTCTTAACCCGAAGCACCACTTTAGCTAAGTGGGGCCTCCCACTGCTGCCGCGCCGCCGGAGCACGATTTCTGTTCTCATCCTGAAGCAAAGTTCTTAACCCGAGGTACTATTTCTGGGTTAGCAGAGTCTATAACCTGAAGCGTATGTAACCCAAGGTACCACTGTAATGTTCTGCATGCCCTCCATTGCAGACTTCTGGTGTAAATATGTGCCAATAAACAATATCTCTTAAAGACATTAGCCTGTGCTTCCCTCCATCTTCCCAACAGAAACACAAACCTGGGAAAAGCGCCCGAAACCCAAGAGTCTCACGCAGCTGCTCAGCAGAGTTTGGGGTGGCATGAAAGATGGCGAGAAAGCTTACGTCCTCCACCTGGCTTATTCCAGTTTGTGGTTAGAGTAATAACTTTTGGTAAGAGGCAACCTGGGTTCTGCAAGGAGGCCAGTTATTAATATGAAATTGTCAACAAGCTAGTTTTCCCCCTCTACTGTATTAGTCCGCTCAGTTCTTCCTATTGATTATGTAATAGCAGATCAAAAATTCATGGAATCGTAGAATTGGAAGGGATTGCAAGGGTCCTCTATTCCAACCCCTTGCAATGCATGAACCTCAGCTAAAGCATCCATGGCAGATGGCCACCCAACCTCTGATTTATTTCTAACAATCCTTTGTACTGATTGAAATGGTTAGTTTTCATTTGGGGGGAAATGGAATCAGTTCGATACATTCTATCATCTGTCTGTCTCCCTATATCTATCTATCATCTAGCTATCTGTCAGCTATCTATCTGTCTATCTGTCTGTCTATCTGTCATGGTCCAGTTCACGGTCAATCGAAGTCTTGACAGGGGACATCAGGACCAGGGGCAAGATGGTGGGGTAGGAGCAGGAACGGGGGTCCAGGAGTCAGGAAGCCAAGAGTCCGAGGGTCAGAGAGCCAGGAGTCAAGAAGCCAAGGGCCTGAGGGTCAGGAAACAAGGAGTCACAAAGTCAGGGGTCTGAGGCTCAAGAAGCAAGGAGTCAAGAAGCCGAGGTTCAAGGATCAGGAAGCAAGAAGCCAAATGCAGCAAGGCAGGGAATGTGTTCCTGTGGCCAAGAGCCAAAGGCAAAATGCTGACCATATATCCCTTCCCAGCTCTTGCCAGCAGGTGCTGTGAGTTACCAATTGGCCTCACCTGCGCAACCATCGCTTGCCTCTCCAGAACAAACTCAGGAAGGCCCCAGTCCTGCAAATTCCTATTGGTCAGAGGGCCTGGCTCCTGCAAGCACTCCTGACACTATTTATGTATCTGTATATCTATCATTTATCTATCTATCTATCTATCTATCTATCTATCTATCTATCTATCTATCTATCATCTATCTATCTATCATCTGTCTGTCTTTCTATGTATCTGTCTATGATCTGTCTATCTATCTATCTGTCTGTCTGTCTATCTATCTATCTATCTATCTATCTAATCTACAGTGGTACCTCGCAAGACGAAAAACGCACAAGATGAAAAACGCGCAAGACGAAAGAGTTTTCCGTTTTTTGAGTCGTTCCGCAAGACGAATTTCCCTATGGGCTTGCTTCGCAAGACGAAACGTCTTGCAAGTTCTCGCGAATTTGTTTCCTTTTTCTTAAAGCCGCTAAGCCGTTAATAGCCGCTAAGCCGCTAATAGCTGCTAATAGCCGTGCTTCGCAAGACGAAAAAACCGCAAGACGAAGAGACTCGCGGAACGGATTAATTTCATCTTGCGAGGCACCACTGCATCTAAATGTTACTAGGAAAATTCTTCTGGGCAGTGGATGGCATGGATTTGTCCCTAAATTGTCCTTTAATCTGCCCCTGTGTAGTCACAGTGAGAAACATGTTCTGGAGCATACGGACTGGTCCCCTCTAGCAAATCCTATCCCCGTGATTTAGGATGTAAGTTACAATCAATCAATCAATGAGGCGTCATAACTAAATTTGGCTAACACAGGTGTGACTCCAGGCTGAAAAATAATCCTCCGCCTCATTTTAATTGCTGCTAATTAAAGGAAGAACGTTAATGTGCGGAAACCTAATTTGCCATATGTCCTGGCAATAATTGAAGGGCAGGGAAAAGGGTAAGTGTGCGTTAGATCATAGGAATGAGGCTCCTTAGCCCTAATAAAACACATTAGTGTCATCGGAATCCCTTGGTGTCAGGGGTTCAGAAGCAGAGACGCAGAGAAGGGTGGAAACAGAGAGCGAGGGGGAGGAAGCCGAAGGGAGAATGAGTGATGATGACGACCCGAGATCTCCAAGCCTAAGCAGTGAGTCAGAGGACTCCCAAAAGGGAGCCCCAGTGAGCAGAGCAAGGGGGGGATCCGGGGGGACACCCCAGGAGGAAGGGAACAGAGGAGATTCAGAGAGCAGCAGCTGGAAGTCGGGACCCACGCTCAAGACTGAGAGCAGCAGGGAGGAAGGCAGCCAGGCATCGGGTTCCGGAGGCCGTCAGCAGGAGGGAGGGCACGAGTCAGGGGTGGTCACGCCCTCCTCAGAGAGCGAGGCAACGGTCAAGAGGAAAGTAGAGAGTTGGGCGCGCGCGCCAAGTTCAAATGCAGCGGAAGCTGGAGCAGTAAGCAGCCCGGAGAGTGAGCCAGGTCCCAAAGCCCGCCGAAAGGAAGCGGAAGGATCAGGGGGGTCAGCGTCAGAGGAGAGTAGAAGGGAGGAGTCCCAGGGGGGCAGAAGGACCCAGAGACGTAGGGAGAGGCGAAGGAGGTGGAGCAAGGCTAGGGTATTAAGCTGGTGTGCAAGAGGCGGGGACTCAGATGGGTCTTCGCCGACCTAGGGCAGAAGGTGTAGAGCTGCACGCTGCAGTTCGGAAATGAAACCTGTAACTCAATAAAGACTCTTTTAAAGTGGACGCTGTGTGGCGTGGTCCTATGTGAGCTGGGACCTGGTAGCAGCTCTGACAGTAAGACCCATCTCTTCAAAGCTTCAGAAACCTGAAACCTCGCAGCGGGAGCAGAAGCCGCTAGGGGAGGAAGAGGGGTGTCTGTAAGCAAGCTCACAAAGGTTAGCAAGATGACGGAAGAACAGAGGATCTCCGCGTTGCAAGAGGCAGTGACCCAGTTGTCCTCAGAGGTATTGGCTTCCAAGAAACGGGAGGAGGAGACTACAGCCGCCTACAGAGACCTACACGCCAGGTTTGAAATGCTTGTTAAGCAAGGGCAACCGGGACCCAGACCGGAGGGCGTGGGATTGGCACGGAGAGCAGGAGGGCTTGTGGCTCACTTCGATGGGACTTTGCAACAGTACCCTAATTTTAGAGCAGACGTAATGTGCGCACTGCAACTGCTGGCAAAAGACTTTAGAGATGAGGAAGAGAAGGTGGGGTTCATATTGTCCCATTTGCATGGGGATGCCAAAGCCTGGCTGCGCAATTTGTGGAGGGATAAAGATCCGGCGCTTCAGAATGCAGATGCCTTTATCAAAGCGATGGATGCGTGTTTTTTGTCTACTATTGATGTGGATCTTGCCAGACGGGAGATTCATGGACTAAAACAAGGGAGGGCGAGCGTCCGGCAGTATCACGCCCGATTTTTTGCGCTGGTCAGTGCTTTAGAATGGGATCGGGATTCGCCCCCTGTCAGAGACCTCTTCTGGGAGGGTCTAAGTTCTGCGGTTAAGGATGAAATTGCAAGGGGGGAGAGGCCCCGAAGCACGCAGGAGGTGGTCCAAAGGGCGCTGACTGTGGGGGTGAGGCTGGAAGAACGTCCATGGTGCAGAGATGAAGGACGTGGAGGGCGCGAAGCAGCGAGAAGTTTCTCTTTCGTTCCGAGGGAAGCAGCGCGTGCGCAATCCACACCTCCGCCAGGAGGGGGAGGGGAACCGATGGAGGTTGGAGGTGCAAGGGCTCAGTCAGCAGCCAGAGCCCTAGCACCGGCAGCAGTGAAAGCGAAGCCTCCTAGAGGGAACAGGAAGTGTTACATCTGCGAGGATCCAGGCCATTTGGCGAAGGAGTGTCCCCGGAGGCTCCACAAGCACACTGCAGCCTCAGCAATGGTGACTGCAGCAACGCAGCAAGGAGAACCACAGCAGGGAAACGACGATGTCTGGCTGGAGACGGAGGCACTGGGGCCCAGCCAGACGCATCTGTGAAGCAGCCCCCAGCGATATTGCAACCCACGGATCCCCTCCCACCCAAACCAGTGGTGCAGCTCACAGCGTCTCTCCAGCTACCCAACGGCGTCACTATCGAAGTGCCGCTTTCTGTGGATTCTGGAAGCAACGCAGACTTTATAGCGCAGAGCTTTGTGGAGCAGCACGCTATACAGCTATTGCCTGCCACTCTGCCCCTGCAAGTCGTCACAGTGGATGGCAGAGAGTTGCTAGGGGGGCAGGTGGTGAAGCAGACGCCACCGATGGTGATGCGCCTTGGCAACCACAGGGAAGTCATCAGTTTTAATGTCACCCAACTGTCGGACACGCCCATTGTGTTGGGCATGAGTTGGCTGGACAGGCACAGTCCGACACTGGCTTGGTACCAGAGACAACTGATCTTCGGCTCCTCTTATTGCGCAGAACACTGCATCCTGCCCCGACGGGAGGGAGAGGAGGAGGAATCACAACTGCAGTTGGGAACGTTGCAAGCGGTCCCCCACAAATACGCGAGCTTTTTGGAGGTCTTCTGCGAGAAGGAGGCGGACAAGCTACCCCCTCACCGGCCATATGACTGCAAGATTGACCTCCTACCGGGGGCGACGCTGCCGAAGGGGCGGCTATACTCCATGTCTGAAGATGAAATGCAGGAACTCAAACAGTTCATCGAACATAATCTGGAGCGTGGCTTCATCAGAGAGTCCAAGGCAGTGGGGGGCAGTCCCGTTTTCTTCGTGAAAAAGAAAGACACGCCCCAAAAAAGACTCGTTGTGGACTACCGCCTTTTGAACCAGATGACCAAACCGTCTGATTACCCCATGCCCAGGATTGACGACCTCCTCGCGACGGTGCGCAGGGGACGCGTGTTCACCAAGTTGGACCTGCGAGGGGCGTACAATCTCATCCGCATGCGGGAGGGCGATGAGTGGAAGACGGCCATGTTCACACCGCTGGGCACCTACGAATACAGAGTTATGCCCTTTGGATTACAAAATGGCTCTCACTGTTTTCAAGCTTTTATGCATCACGTGTTGGAGGGACTCCTCTACAAGACATGCGTCTGCTTCCTGGATGACATCCTGATTTTCTCTGACTCGCAGCAAGCTCACGACCGAGACGTGAGGGAGGTGCTCAGCAGGTTGCAACAACATAGACTGTACGCCAAGCTGGAGAAGTGCCAGTTCGACACGACGGAGGTGGATTTCCTGGGATACAAGTTGTCGGACAAGGGGATAGCCATGGACAGCACCAAGGTTCGTGCGGTATTGGATTGGAAGAGCCCGCGCAACCGGAAGGAGGTCCAGCGGTTTGTCGGCTTCGCCAACTTCTATCGCAAGTTTATCAAGGGGTTCGCGATGCAGACGGCAGCAATTACGGACACGCTCAGCTCCAAAAAAAAGAAATTCATCTGGACGGAGCAGGCGGAACAGTCCTTTCAAGCGCTCAAGCATCTCTTCGCATCGGAGAAGCAACTGCTGCATATCGACCCCAGTAAACCGTTGAGGGTAGAGACAGACGCGTCAGACAGAGCCGTGGGAGCTGTCCTGCTGCAGCGAGACCCGCAGGGGGTGTGGCGGCCGGGAGCGTTCTACTCCAGAAAGCTCAGCAAGTCGGAGCAGAACTACACCATCTGGGACAGGGAGTTGCTGGCCATTCATGCAGCTTTCAAGGCGTGGAGGCACTTCCTAATCGGCGCCAAGCACACGGTGCAGGTCTGCACGGACCACAAGAATCTGGAGCACTGGCGCACGGCTCAGTTCCTGAACCAGAGGCAGATACGTTGGGCGGAGTTCTTTGCTGACTTCAATTTCCGAATAGAGTACGTCCCAGGCGACACCAACATCATGGCGGATGCACTGTCCCGAAAACCGCAATACCTAGAAGAGGTGACGCCAGCGGCGGCCATGCACATCTTCGCCCCGACGGCGTGGGCGTGTGCTTCAGCTACAGTAGACCTGGATGCGGTGCGACGTGCATTGCGGGACGACTCATTCGCGCAAGACAAGATGGCGGAACTGCTCAGAGGCACGGCTACCACGGACGAGTTCCAGGTGCGGGACGGCTTGCTCCTACGCAAAGGGGCTGTCTATGTACCAGGAGACGACCTTCGCGCCAAGGTACTGCAACAGTTGCACGACGCACCCACGGCCGGTCACTTTGGCACAGAGAAAACGATGGAATTAGTCGCGAGAGACTTCTGGTGGCCCAGGCTGAGAGGGGAGGTCGCGGACTACGTCGCGAGGTGCGACACCTGCCAGAGGGCCAAGCCGGTACACAGACCACCGGCGGGACTGTTAGAACCGCTGCAAACACCGTTTGAACCGTGGGAGAGGGTGGCCCTGGACTTTGTGACGGATTTACCCAGCTCGAGAGGCAAGACAGCTGTGCTAGTGGTGGTGGACTTGTTCACCAAGATGGCACATTTCATTCCGTGTGCGAAGGTGGCCACGGCGGAACAAACCGCCAAACTGTTCATAGATCACGTGTTCAAAGTGCATGGCCTGCCACGGTCTATCCTGTCCGACCGCGGACGCCAGTTCATCTCGTCTTTCTGGCAGAAGCTGATGGGTTTTCTAAATGTCAAGGTCAATCTGGCATCAGCAAGACACCCGCAGACCAACGGGCAAGCAGAGAGGGTCAATGCCATCATGCAGCAGTACCTGAGATGCTATGCCAATCAACAGCCTGCGACGTGGGTGGATTACCTGCCGCTAGCCGAGTTCGCTTACAACAACACGAAGCACGTGTCCACAGGAGTGACGCCGTTCTTTGCCAACAATGGGAGGAATCCCAGAACCTTCCCGGGACTGGAGAGAGTGGGGGAAGGAGAACCACAGACGGCGGACGCGTTCGCGTCAGAGCTGCAGGCGGTCCACGATCAACTCAGACGGCAGCTGGAGCTAGCTAAGCACGCCTACAAGGTGCAAGCTGACAAGCACAGGCGGGTTGGCGAAGTGATCCAAGTGGGAGACTGGGTCTGGTTGGCAGCCCACGCAGTGCCGACCAGGTCACTTGCCAAGAAGAAGTTGGGGCACAAGCAGATCGGTCCGTACCAAGTCGAAGCGCAGATCAACCCGGTAGCCTTCCGACTGGCGCTGCCGGAGGGTTCCAGAATGCATCCGGTGTTCCACAGGTCGGTGCTCACTCCCTACAAGGCACCTCACAGGTTCCAGGAGCCAGGGACGGCGCCAAGTCCGCTCCGGGAACGGACGGAGACGCGGGGGGTGAAGCACCAGGACCACATCAACGAGGTCACGGAGATTTTGGACTCCAGATGGGGGGAGGAGGGAGTCGAATACCTCTTAGCCAGAGAGGGCACCCGGGCCAGCGCCAATAGCTGGGTACCAGACTACGCTTTGGAGGAACCCCTGCTCAAGGACGAGTTTCATGCCCTCTTCCCACACAAACCCATGCCAGCGAGCTTCTTCGACGACTGGTTGTTCACACCCACACTTTCTTCCAGCACGTTCCATGGATTCGACTCAGAAGGGGAACCCGCACGGAGCACCCGTTCCCCAGAAGGTTCACCGGCAGGTTCGGCATCAGGCAACTCGTATTGGTGGGACGATCGACCAGAGGAGCAATGGCGCAGGAAGTGGCTGGAGATGCCAGGTCGAGCGACCGACGCAGAGACTGACATGGACGTGTTCGGGGAGGACCTCGGGTTCGAGCACGGCGGTACAGAGATGGAAGAGCAACAAGTCAACGTCGACGACCGCGAGGGGGAAGACTCGGAGGTTTTCAGTTGGCGGCCACCCACGGGGAGCGACCTGTATCCAGCATTCCCTCCCATGATGATGGAGCACCCAGCACCCACACCTGACAGCGGGGAGGGGGGAAGGGGGGGCTTCGAGGGGGGGATGGATGTCAGGGGTTCAGAAGCAGAGACGCAGAGAAGGGTGGAAACAGAGAGCGAGGGGGAGGAAGCCGAAGGGAGAATGAGTGATGATGACGACCCGAGATCTCCAAGCCTAAGCAGTGAGTCAGAGGACTCCCAAAAGGGAGCCCCAGTGAGCAGAGCAAGGGGGGGATCCGGGGGGACACCCCAGGAGGAAGGGAACAGAGGAGATTCAGAGAGCAGCAGCTGGAAGTCGGGACCCACGCTCAAGACTGAGAGCAGCAGGGAGGAAGGCAGCCAGGCATCGGGTTCCGGAGGCCGTCAGCAGGAGGGAGGGCACGAGTCAGGGGTGGTCACGCCCTCCTCAGAGAGCGAGGCAACGGTCAAGAGGAAAGTAGAGAGTTGGGCGCGCGCGCCAAGTTCAAATGCAGCGGAAGCTGGAGCAGTAAGCAGCCCGGAGAGTGAGCCAGGTCCCAAAGCCCGCCGAAAGGAAGCGGAAGGATCAGGGGGGTCAGCGTCAGAGGAGAGTAGAAGGGAGGAGTCCCAGGGGGGCAGAAGGACCCAGAGACGTAGGGAGAGGCGAAGGAGGTGGAGCAAGGCTAGGGTATTAAGCTGGTGTGCAAGAGGCGGGGACTCAGATGGGTCTTCGCCGACCTAGGGCAGAAGGTGTAGAGCTGCACGCTGCAGTTCGGAAATGAAACCTGTAACTCAATAAAGACTCTTTTAAAGTGGACGCTGTGTGGCGTGGTCCTATGTGAGCTGGGACCTGGTAGCAGCTCTGACACTTGGTATATTTACTATCATGTTCACTGCCGTCCTCGAGGCATCTGCTGGGATTCAATTATGAGGGGTGCCACCAATCTGTTAAAATTGTTGTTTCAAGCTGCGTCTGGGTTCCAGTGTTGTAGCATATCCAAGTTTTTGCAAGGTTGATCTGGATGGAAATATTATTTTGGGGAAAGTTTTTGGAAGCAAAATAATGGGACATTTCAAAGGAACAAAGCAAAACGTATGTGCATGCGTGTGCACACACACACATCTCTGATTTTTAAAAAAATATAATTCCTATTTATTTTCCATTTAATATTACACATTCATATCATCTTTATCCACTATACCGCCTTGGCTCTTAGAGCCTATCGACTTCCTTCCCTCCCGCCTCATGGCTTTCGAAATTAACCTTTATATCACTGCAATTTACACATTTTCCAATTCTAATTACACTCATTACAGAATAGCTCAAAAATTTAAATAAATATAGAAAGATAGAAAACTTCTCATTGCAAGTCTTCACATAACCCTGCTAGTGATGTTAATTGCTTACAATGATCATTCAGATATCGTATGAATTTACCCCAGTCTTTTTGGAATACTTGATCGTGCTGGTTTCGGATTTTTCCCATCAGCTTCACCAGTTCTGCAAAGTCCATCATCTTCAACTGCCACTCTTCTTTCGTTGGTACTTCTTGTTATTTCCATTTTGGGGCTAAAATAATTCTTGCCGCGGTTGCTGCATGCATAAACAGTCTTTTATCTTCCTTTGGTATCTCTTCACTCACTATACTCAATAGAAAGGCTTCTGGGGTTTTTTAACAGAAGTATTTTTAAACACTTTCTTTAAGTCATTATGTTATGTCCTGAGCTGAATCCTAGAACAATAGGATCCAGAATGCAGCAGTCTGATTGGTTCACAAGAGCCACCCAATCCAGCTCCAGGTGAAAGTGAATCAGCGACCTGATTGGCTTGCAGGAACAGCCATTTAGGCTCCTGGATGAAGTGAATCAGCAACCTGATTGGCCCGCAGGAGCAGCCCAGAATTAGCCAATCACATGGGGCCCATTGTGTAAATAATGCATATATAGCTAGATGTTTTGGGGAAAGTTTCATTCATTGCTACTATGAGCTGAATACAGAGCATGGAATTCACATTTGACTCTGAGCATATTTCACATTATATACCATTTCCCAGAAAGCCTTTACCTCTTTACAAGTCCACCACACATCTCCCATTTTTTAAGGTGTTCTTTCATTTTAAAGCATATAAGGAATTTTATATCAGTCCATTATAATGGATACTATTGATTCATACTCTTCCTGCCACTCCCTCCCTCCCTCTCCCACCGCCATCCCGCCGCCCCAACTGAGTTGTGTTGACTTCTAGCCCATTTCTGAAATGAGGAGCTAAATTAGCATATTGTCGGAGGCTCTGCCAAAATGAATTCTGCAAAGAGATTCTTAAGCTGTTTCTGTAAGTGGCTTTGCTGCAGTGGCTTTGCTGTTGATTCATAAAATCATAAAAATTGCCTTCCTGTAGAAATGCCTGCAAGTCACGTTCTCAGAAAGAACGATAGGCATGAATGTATACAGACCATCAATGGAACAATCCCTAGCAAAATGCAGAAAAACAGGTCCTGCAGGTATCCCTATTTTCCAGGGACAGCCCCAGACTTAGAGAAGCCATCCGAGTTTCTGATTTGAGAAATGTTGAAGGGTCTGGAGTTAGGCAGCCACTGAGCTAAAGAGATTAATAATAATAATAATAATAATAATAATAATAATAATAATAATAATAATTTATTTATACCCCACCCATCTGGCAGGGCCTCCCCAGACACTCTGGGCAGCCCCCAACAGAATACAGTGGTACCTCGCAAGACGAAAAACGCGCAAGACGAAAGAGTTTTCCGTTTTTTGAGTTGTTCCGCAAGACAAATTTCCCTATGGGCTTGCTTCGCAAGACAAAACGTCTTGCGAGTTCTTGCGAGTTTGTTTCCTTTTTCTTAAAGCCTCTAAGCCATTAATAGCCGCTAAGCCGCTAAGCCGCTAATAGCCGTGCTTCACAAGACGAAAAAACCGCAAGACGAAGAGACTCGCGGAACGGATTAATTTCGTCTTGCGAGTCACAACTGTATTAAAAACACAATAAAACATCAAACATTAAAAGCTTCCCTAAACAGGGCTGCCTTCAGATGTCTTCTAAAAGTCTGGTAGTTGTTTTCCTCTTTGACATCTGGTGGGAGGGCATTTCACAGGGCGGGCGCCACCACCGAGAAGGCCCTCTGCCTGGCTCCCTGTAGCTTTGCTTCTCGCAGTGAGGGAACCGCCAGAAGGCCCTCGGCGCTGGACCTCAGTGTCCGGGTAGAACAATGGGGGTGGAGACGCTCATTCAGTAACTATGCAACCTTTAGAAGACATCTGAAGGCAGCACTGTATAGGGAGGTTTTTTAATTTTTAATGTTTTATTATGTTTTATATATGTTGGAAACCACACAGAATGGCTTCCAACATATAAAAAATGAGCAATAGTAGTAATAGCAGCAGCAGCAGCAGCAGTAGTAGTAGTAGTAGTATTGAATAAGACATCTCTATTTACATTAGAGAAATGTTGGAGACTAAGGAACAATGTTCAGTGAAAGATGTTATTAGATTCAGCTTCCAAAGTGACCAATTGCAGCAGCATCACTGGATTCCAAAAAAAACCAAACAAACCATGGAAGAGAAATTCTGATCTTGGTAGGATCTCTTCTCTGAAGTTGCATGGCTCATGCAAACTGGTAAAAGGTAAACGTAAAGGACAGTGAAGTCCAGTCAAAGGCGACTTTGGGCTTGTGGCGCTCAACTCGCTTTCAGGCCGAGGGAGCCAGCGTTTGTCCACAGACAGCTTTCCTGGTCGTGTGGCCAGCAGGACTAAAGTGCTTCTGACGCAACGGAACACTGTGAAGGAAACCAGAGCGCATGGAAATGCCATTTACCTTCTCACCGCAGCAGTACCTATTTATCTACTTGCTCTGGCATGCTTTTGAACTGCTAGGTTGGCAGGAGCTGGGACAGAGCAACAGGAGCTCACTGCATTGGGGAGATTCGAACCACCGACCTTCTGATCGGAAAGTCCAAGAGGCTCAGTGGTTTAGACCACAGCATCACCCACATCCCTTGCAAACTGGTACAACTGAGCAAGCCGGCATCAGTATACCAGCTCTAAGGTCAACCCTCCCCTGCCCCAAATCTTCCCAAACAGTCTTTTTATCCCCCCCCCCCGGCCCAATCCCTGAAGGAAGAGCAAATGGATTTATGCTAGATTGTGCCTTTTGGCAGTTAATGATTCAACGCCTGAATAAATAATCTTGGAATATATCTCGCCGTTCAAGATGGATGAGTTGCCACACTGGTATTAAAGATATTTAAGAATTACCATCTGTGATATAAATCATCCAGCTGTTCCACAGGACGTTGCCGTGTAGAACAAAAACGAGGGTGTGGGAAAAGCGAAAGGAGATGGATGTCACCTTCGGACGCTTTTGACCTTAATGTATTTGATAAGTATCACCTACCTGCCTCAATCTTCCTATGCAAAAGGCAAATTGTTTTATGGGTCACACAAATGGCACGTAATGAAAGATTAGATACTGTAAACATTTAAATGGCTCTTGTCTTCTCAGTGTCTCCAGAATCAATATATAAATGTCGACGGTTAGCATTTGAAGCTAGATCGCCCTTTGTAATGAAAAGTCCTTTTTCATTCCAATTTTGCTGCAGGTTTTATGGAAGGCAATTTTGGGCCTTGCAAGTCATTTTGGTGTCTCTACTCTGAGTAAAACTCCACCCCTTACCTAGAACCGGAAAAACCCCAATTCTCCTAAGACAACTTTGCTTGAAGAATTAAATAAATAAATGCGTGTTTTCTTTTATCCTAATTTGACTTTAGCAACAATTCAATAAGATGGTGGATAGAAAGGAAGCACAGTATAAACTGTATCTTGAATTTGTAAATGGATACTATTGCATTAAAAATTATAAGAAATAAGGCTAAGATGTATGTATTTTTCTTAAAGTCTAATTTAAAAAAAACCACCACAATGGTGGTGCTACTCAGAGAAGACCTATTGAAATTAACTATCATAATTAACTTAGATCCATTAATTTCAGGTGGTCTCATCTGAGTGGAATACTGCCTCCACCCCACAAAAAAATGAATTCTGGAGTTTTTCTTCCAGGTTTTGAATGAGTGCAGAATTTCCCCCCAGATTGAACCATAGTCTTCCTTTATAGGTAGCAAAAAGGTTTAGGGACATTAAGGTTCACTTGGGCTCTTTCATGCATTTGCAGGAGCCTAAACCACTGACCCTCTTGGGCTTGCCGATCGGAAGGTCGGCGGTTCGAATCCCCACGACAGGGTGAGCTCCCGTTGCTCGGTCCTTGCTCCTGCCAACCTAGCAGTTTGAAAGCACACCAAAGTATAAGTGGATAAATAGGTACCACTCCAGTGGGAAGGTAAACAGTGTTTCTGTGCGCTGCTCTGGTTTTGCCAGAAGCGGCTTAGTCATGCTGGCCACATGATCCAGAAGCTGTACACCGGCTCCCTTGACCAATAAAGCAAGATGAGCGCCACAACCCCAGAGTCGTCCACGACTGGGCCTAATGGTCAGGAGTCCCTTTACTTTTACTTTTACCCAGTCGGCACATCCCAGCAAAAGTTGTTGTTGTTTAGTCGTTTAGTCGTATCCGACTCTTCGTGACCCCATAGACCAGAGCATGGCAGGTGCTCCTGTCTTCCACTGCCTCCCGCAGTTTGGTCAAACTCATGCTGGTAGCTTCAAGAACACTGTCCAACCATCTCACCCTCTGTCATCCCCTTCTCTTTGTGCCCTCTTTCCCAACATCAGGGTCTTTTCCAGGGAGTCTTCTCTTCTCATGAGCTGGCTAAAGTCTTGGAGCCTCAGCTTCTTGATCTGTCCTTCCAGTGAGCACTCAGGGCTGATTTCCTTCAGAATGCATAGGATTGATCTTTTTGCAGTCCATGGGACTCTCAAGAGTCTCCTCCAGCACCATAATTCAAAAGCATCAATTCTTCGGCGATCAGCCTTCTTTATGGTCCAGCTCTCGCTTTGATACATCACTACTGGAAAAACCATAGCAATAGTTACTCCCAACTAAAATTGCATGTTTGTTTTAAGGCTCATCCACAATAGGAGTTTTAGGTAGCAATTAATGCAATTTATGGGCAAGTCATTTCATTTTTCCAAGTTCCCCACTTTTTGTGCCGTGCTTCTGCTTGCAAGATTGCTCAAGTCATGGCGTAGCCAGCCTGGGAGCCTTAGGAACTAATATGAAGAAGCTTTGAAAGGACAATGCAACAGTATCACTTAGATCTGCCTAGATTTGTAAAATGAAATAAACTGGGTCATTAGATTATGTGGCACAGCTAATGAGACGTTTTGGTTTAATTACTTGAGAAAAAGCCTCTAATCATCTGAGATGGGTTTTTCTTTTCTTTTTCTTCTTTCGAGAAAAATATTGTCTGGGAGCAATATTTGGATTTGGGCGACAGATGGATTCCAAAATTCAGTGTCCAAATACCACCAGAGCCCCTGTTTTCACCCCATCCCAAGGAACATCACTGGGGGAGGGAAACCCTACTATTTCTTCTAAGGTTTCAGCCTGCTCCCAAACCACTTCTCTTTCCTCCTGTCTTGGCTAAGCCTCCTTTAATGAGATCAGGTGTTTTTTTGCTCCTTCATCTGCTCTCTCCAGGAGTGTTGTGTAATTAACCATACGAGCGAGGTAAGGTGCCACAAGAAAGCGTTGAGCAACACGGCTTTGATGCTATGACTTGCGCTAAAATGATTGTCTGGTTTGGAAAGTAAAATCAGATTGCTTTTTTAGGCCGGCGTCTAAGGTTTAAATGAAATCTGTAGATTTAATGGGTGCAGAGGGGGGGAGAGAATCTTTGCAGATGTGCATCAGCCTCAGTGTAGGCGTGAAACTAATTCAGAAATTGATTGCAATGCGGGGGGGGGGGAGCAGATGCTGAGATTTTGAGAAGTGCACTTCCTATCTCTTACTGAAGTTTCCCAGCTACCCACATCTGATTATGCATCATTGTATATGCTCATATTGCATCTCACTAGGGAAAGATATAGTTAAAACTATGGTTTTCCCAGCAGTGATGTATGGAAGTGAGAGCTGGACCATAAAGAAGGCTGATCGCCAAAGAATTGATGCTTTTGAATTCTGGTGCTGGTGGAGACTCTTGAGAGTCCCATGGACTACAAGAAGATCAAACCTCTCCATTCTGAAGGAAATCAGCCCTGAGTGCTCACTGGAAGGACAGATCCTGAAGCTGAGGCTCCAATACTTTGGCCAACTCATGAGAAGAGAAGACTCCCTGGAAAAGACCCTGATGTTGGGAAAGATGGAGGGCACAAGGAGAAGGGGACAACAGAGGATGAGATGGTTGGACAGTGTTCTCGAAGCTACCAGCATGAGTCTGACCAAACTGCGGGAGGCAGTGAAAGACAGGAGTGCCTGGTGTGCTTTGGTCCATGGGGTCACAAAGAGTCGGACACGACTAAATGACTAAACAACAACAAAAGGGACAGCTCTGGTTTTCTAGCTACCCGTCCTTGTAAATCGCTTCTGTTGCATGGTTGTAGAAACATAAGATCCGCTGGATCAGGCCAGAGGCCAGTCTTATCCAGCATCCTGTTGTCACAGTGGCCAATTTGATGCCTGTGGGAAGCCAGCAAGATAGACCTGGGTGCAACAAGGCTGTCCCAACCTGGGCCGGAGCTACCTGCCCCAGCACCTGGAACGGCATGGGGGTGGGATAGCCGCCTGCACAGCGAGCGTCCCTAGCCACCTGTCGCCCACATGGAGAGCATTGGGGGTGCTACCCGCCCATGCAGTGAACTTTGGGGGGCATCGCTAGCCACCTAAGGCAACATCGTCCCTAGTGGCCCACTACCCTCACAGGGAGCGTGGGGGTGGCAGCAGTGTGGCGATATCACCCACCCTCACGGCTGACACCCGGTGCGGAGCGCAGCCCCCGCACCCGTCTTCCTCCGCCAGTGGTCCCAACTGTACTGAGTTTAAGGGAGCTCACCCCATTAAATTCCATCAACTCCACATGAGGTGCAGCGCCAGCAGTTAGATCTCGCCTCCTCCAAATGCCCTTTGAAAAAGAAGCATCTCAACAAAGGACTTGTCCACACTTCCTCACTTTCCAGGCACAGAGTGCGCTATAATGCGCCATGTCTGAGCGCTCAGGTTTTTGGGTTTTTCCCGCTCTGGAACTTTCCCCATCAAAGCTGAATTGGAACAAACAGCAATCCACAGACAACCCGAATTTCTGCTTGTTGCATGTCAGTGTTAAAGGGCAGGTTTTCTTGGGGAAAGCACCAGGGCAAAAAACAGAGCCCTCGAACACAGAGCTTTAAAGAAAGTGGAAGGCAAAACTTAAGTGTGGATAAGCCCTAAGATAAGCTTCACCCCTCCACAAAAGCCTGGGCAAAGAGTTGCATCATCACCAGATGCCAAAAGGATATCAATGACACCAGGAGATGCACCTCATAGAAGAGGTCATCCCTGTTGTGAGCATAGCAGCAGGGATCATTCAGTTAGAAACGTAGGAGTCAATTCTGTTTACAATTAGCCAACGGGGGGGGGGGTGGCATTGCTGAGCAACCCCTTGTGATGGAAAAGTTTGTTTTTGCTGGGCACGTTGGGTCAACAAGTGCTTTCTTTTTCTTTTTCCCTGCCAGCAAACAATTAACGAACGACAGCTTATGACTGGCCAGGGTTCCAGGATGGGGAGTTGAAAAGAAGAGGATTTTGAGAGACAGTCGGTAGGTTGGGAGATAGGGAGTGAGAGGAGAGAGAGTTGGTTCTGGGTAGAATCATTGACTCTGAGGAATAATAATAATAATAATAATAATAATAATAATAATAATAATATATTATTTATATCCCGCCCATCTGGCTGGGCCTGAGACACCAAATTATTTAGTTTTTCCTCACACAAGTCCCCCCACAAGATAATCTGGGGTGGTTTGTAGGAATTCGTGGAACTGGTGTTCGGTGAGGTGGGTGCACTATATTTATGTGAGGGCAGGCCCAGTGGCGCCAGGGGGGAAAGTGCCGTCGCGCCATCGCACCCCTCAGATTGGCAAGATGTGTGTAGTTGTATGCCACCGTTTTCTCAACAAGGCCTGACCGTAGAATACAAAACCTATCTTGTTTCTTTCTCCTCAAGTTGTATATGTTGTGGAGCTTACCGCCATGATATACTCCCCTTCAAAGCTGCTTCTTTACACACTTAGATCGTCTGCATAGTATTAGTGTCATGAAATGGTGTGTTGCAGTTTCAAATATCATCAATTAAATCCTTGGCTAATTAGGCTCAGTTGAGAAAATTGCAGCACAATCAAGCCCAAAAGTTTTTTAGGTTGTTGTTTTTTAGGAATTCAGGGACCTGAATATTCATCTGAGGAGGGTTGGTTGACTCCATCCTCTCCACAAGTGATTGCTCCTTATTGTTTCAAGTGGCCTTTTTGATTAGCGTTCCATGTTCAGCCATGGGGCTAAACAGTTGCACTCATTTGCTGATGATTGTGATGCGAAATACGCTCTCCGAAGGGAGATGCAAAAATGAGCTGATTGTGATTTAATTAGGACTCGAGAATCTCCATGAGCATTCAGGGGATCTGAAGGAAACAAAACAGTTTCCGGCAGTTTTTAGTTTTCTCAGGGTAAAGTAGGATTCAGACAGGAGGAGCCACACAGGGAAACAGATTTTTATTAGTGGGTCCTTCTTGCCACATGAGCAAAAGGCTTGTGGGAGCAGGAATGGCAGAGGCCCTGCATCAGGCATAGGCAAACTCGGCCCGCCAGATATTTTGGGACTACAACTCCCATCATCCCTAGCTAACAGGACCAGTGATCAGGGATGATGGGAATTGTAGTCCTCAAACATCTGGAGGGTGGAGTTTGCCTATGCCTGTCTTGCATCCAGGGGTGGGTCTGCATACTATGGTGCCCTGTGGGAGCCCAAAATTTGGCGCCCCCTTCCCCCAGAGAGGTGCTGGGCTTTGGGAAGGAGGCATGAGATTCTGGCAGGGTTCTAGAGCCCTCCCACCTTCTTCCCAAAGTTGGGAAAGCACTAACTAAGCTTTGAGAAGGAGTTGGGAGGACTCTAGGACCCTGTCAAAGCCTCCGTCCTCCTTCCCAAAGCCCAGCACCTCATTTGCCAGGCTTTAAGATGGCGCCTCCTCAGCTCAGCGCCTAGTGTGTGTGCACAACTTGCACAGCCCTAAATCCAGCCCTGAAATTTATCTTGTGTTGAAATTGCACTCTCGTTGCAATGCCAAACTGATGACCGACGTTACAAACTCAGCAGAGCTGGCTCAACCATTGGGCAGACTGAGGAGGCTGTCTCAGGCGGCAGAAGCCCCAAGGCCACAGCCCTATGGGTGCCCCAGCTGCCCTGTCACCTCTGCAGAACCTTGCCAGTATCAGCTGAAAAACTGCACGATCTTGCAGAGTGTGCAAGATCTTGCATGATTTCTCTGACATCTCGCCCAAGTCGGGCAAAATCTCACCCCAAATTGGTGCCAATGCTGGCGGCAGAGTTGGCAGTGTGGGTAAAGTGGTCTGGCAGCAGCAGGAATGGCGGCAGTAGCAGGGCAAAGGTGACTTCCCGTTTTGCAACAAAACAGGACACACTGCCCTTGTTTGCAGGTGTGGGGAGTCAAGGCTGGTGAACATGCATGGAAGGATCATGGATCTAATGTTGCTTTATCCATCACTTGGTGCTTGATTAATCAGGCCTGGTGTAGGCATACCGCAGAATGGGAGTTGCAGAACGGATTGCGCCATTTCAGACTGCAGGTGGGGAAGGGAATTACACTGGCGGTCACTATTCCCCCCACCTGGGGGAAATTTTGTGGCAATATATCACCATGCAGCATCTCTTGAGGTGGTTTTTGTTGGGAAAGCTGGGGACCACTAGGAACCTTTGGAAGGAACTCTAGCTGTGGGGAGTTCCCCCATCCGCAATTTGCCCCCCATCCCTGAAATAAATTGCATGTGTAACAAAAGTCATTTATTTCTTAACACATGCTCAGATCACTTCCACTGAAATCTGTGAACTGCAACCCTATACCCACTTACTTGGAAAGAAGTCCCATTGAATTTAGTGGATATTTCTTCTGAGTAGGCCCGTGTAGGATGGGGCTGGTTATTATTAAAGTGTTTCGATTTGTGCTCTTTGGGCTTCCCTGACTACCCTTTACACCTCCACAGGAATGCCCGTTTCCCTCTTTGGAGAACATTTGGAGGGTATAAATAGATGGATTAAACCAAAAATGTGGCTTGAGAGATATTAAAAATGGAGCACTTTCTGCGAGATCTGAGTGCAGCCCAGACTGGAAATTGTTTGGCAGTTTGTCACCTGGACTCATCCGGATAAAAGAGCAGCTCCAGTGCAATTGCCTTCCCATGTTTTGACGTGAATTGGGCTGCGTTCAACTCCTTCACATTCAATTCTGCAGAGCTTGTGTCCATCCCGTACATTGTCTTGGTGCATGAATAATGCATTGCAGCCCCTTCGTTTGCCATTATCATCATTGCGGCTTTAATTAAGTAAAACAGCCTTGCCCGGTTATGGCAGCCGTGCGAGGCAACGCTCAGTTTATTAGCTGGCATAGCATAACACGGAGACTGGCGCTAATGGCTTGGAAGGGCGCAAGCACGCCTCGGTTTGAACAGTGGGAGTCCAGAGTAGCGGCAACAGCTTCGTACAGCTGAGTGATGTTTAGGAGAAGTGGCACTATAGAGAAACACAATCTGATAGGGGAAAGCCTTTTAGGGTTTTACAATTTGGAGCGACGTGAATAACAAGATGGGTTTTTCTCAGGTGGCATGGTGGCTGGCTGAGCAGGAGGACTGATTGAGGAGAATAGGCAGAAATCAAGGAGTATGAAATGTATCTGTCTTTTCAATGACAGGAGCCTTGCTTGTCTCCAGCGACTGATATTCAGAACTACAAGTGCAATCTGCAACAAAATGTTCCAGCGCAGACTGCTTCCTGTTCAGGCGTGCATTCCATTCCCCCAAAATTTTAGTCAGCATTCCATGCCAACTGAGCATGCCCAGGCTTCATTGGCCTTTTTTTAGGGTCTCCCTCCCTCCTTCCCAATGAAAACCTCAGGGTTACCCCTGTTAGAATTCCTGCTCCATGATTGCAGTCATAGGATTGTTGTCTATCACATGACGGTATATGTTTCCACTCCACTAAGTGGGAAGTGACGGAGACAGGATGTTGGTGTTACTGTGTTCCGTGAAGTGGGACTATTGTCCTTTGTTCTTTTTTCTCTTTGCTGCCTGATGCTAGAGAGAGAGGGAGCCATGTTGCAGTGCTCCGTGTGTGTTTATATGTAAATAAAGTAGATTAGCCAAAATGCTGAGGTCTGTTACGCAAGTTGCGCAAACTCTGTGGATCCCTAAGTGTGCCAATGTCTGTTGGCATTGTTTGCTGTGATGTTCGGGAAGAAGAAAGCTTTTGAAGCTCCCGAACGATCGACCAGGAGGGAGAGAACATGCCAGTAGGGCATGTGTCTCTGCCAGGGTCCTACTTGAGTGTAGGCTGAGCTCCGACAACCCCAAGCCTAACGATTCCTTTCTTGTGCATGGGTATGAGCTACACAATAAACAGCCCTCACTTCCCAAACATTGGAAATCGGAGGAAAGAAGCTGCCTCTGAACATGGAAGGTTCATTGCATTTTCACGACTGATTGCTGTAGATAGATCTATCCAGCCATGGATTAGGCCTGTCTCTCTTAAAGGCCATCTGCAAGGCAGTAGCGTAGCAAACCAGGGGGTGCGCTATGGGGTTCTGTAGGGAAGCACGGGGGTCTGTACTGTGGCGTGGTGGTGGCCAGGTGTTTTGGGTGCTGCAGGGGGGCGGAGCCACTTCCTACCCCTGAAATCAGCAGCCGGCTGCCCTAAAAGAAAGCTCAGCAGCTTTGATTTACTCAAGAACGTTGGTCTGCCCCGGGCATCAGTGGGGGTTGCTACACTACTGTAGCAAGGACCACCATTAATGCAATGTTACACCTGTAAGCTGCATCAGGCCCTGCAACAGCTCTATGACAGTGTCTATGACAATCCCCATAAGACGTGTCTCCTGTTAAGCAGCTGCTGTCAAATTTGTGGCCACCACCATGGCAGCAAAATCCATTTAATAAAAAAAAAATGCCCTCACCTGCTCTGCTATTTGAGAGGGTTGGGTAGATAGATCTATGAGAGAGCTTTCTGCATTGAAATGGAATGGCCACGCTATAGCTAAGAGAAGCACGATAATGTCACAGGGATGTGGGGAGAAGGAGGTTTGGTGTCAGCTGCAATTGCCAGGCCAGAGTCAGCATTAAAGGCTTTGAACATTCTTGGTCTTTTGCTTCCAAAGCAGGTAGATGTTCTCCTGGGCTCTTTAAATCACACCCTTTTTTTGGACTTCCAAAGCATTCCCCAAAGCCTTAGCCTATGGGAAAGCTCCAGGTGGGCAGCTGACATATCGTGGGCAGCAAACGGGACAGCATTGATTTTGAAATTTATGCAGCTGTTCTAGCAGAAAATCGTTTTAAACGGTGAAGACTCTGGAACACTGTGGCTGGGTGCAGGATTCCTATTACAGTCCAGCTATTTATTTTGAAATGTGAAGGAAATCTACTGAGTTCCCAGAAGGAGTAAGAGAGAGAGTATTTTGAACAGGCAATGATGCAAGGAAGGAAAGAAGGCGGAGAGAGGGGGGGAGGTTAAACGATGGGATTAGATCCCGCAAAGTAGAGGGGGCACCAACATGGATGGCTTTAGGCAAACTCAGAGAAGAGGAAGAGGAAGAGGAAGAGTTTGGATTTGATATCCTGCTTTATCACTACCCTAAGGAGTCTCAAAGCGGCTAACCATCTCCTTTCCCTTCCTCCACCGCAACAAACACTCTGTGAAGTGAGTGGGGCTGAGAGACTTCAGAGAAGTGCAGTGGCGTAGCGTGAGTTGTCAGCACCAGGGCAACGCATGTAATTTGCGCCCCCTAACCCGGGGCAAGGCAAGTAATTTGCGCCCCCCCTAACCACTAACCTGTGAGTTGCCGCTGGCGCTGCCGCCCAAACGACGCCGCTTGCCCGGAGGAGGAGGGGGGCAGAGAGGCAAGGAAAATGCAACATGGCCCAGCAGCTGCAGCAGCAGCGGCGGAGGCAGAGCTGTGAGGAGGGGCTGCCTGGCACGCCCTCTGCAGCGAGCGCTGAGAGCCGCTGCCTGCCGGGCGCCTTCAGCCCGGACGCGCGCACAGCTCGTCGGTTCCGCGAGACATGCGGCTCCGCTACAGCCTGCGTCCGAGGCTCTTCGGCGACTCCGGAGGCAGCGAGCGCGCCCCCCCCAGATGTTGCGCCCAGTGCGGCCGGCACCCCTTGCAACTGAGAGCCAGTGTGGTGTAGTGGTTAAGAGCGGTAGTCACGTAATCTGGAAAACCGGGTTCGTGTCTCCACTCCTCCACATGCAGCTGCTGGGTGACCTTGGGCCAGTCACACTTCTGTGAAGTCTCTCAGCCCCACTCACCTCACAGAGTGTTTGTTGTGGGGGAGGAAGGGAAAGGAGAATGTTAGCCGCTTTGAGACTCCTGAAGGGGAGTGAAAGGCGGGATATCAAATCCAAACTCTTCTTCTTCTTCTTCACCCCCCACGCTACGCCACTGGAGAAGTGTGACTAGCCCAAGGTCACCCAGCAGCTGCATGTGGAGGAGCAGGGAAGTGAACCCGGTTCACCAGATTACGAGTCTACCGCTCTTAACCACTACACCACACTGGCAACTTGCCACAATGGCTATGTTGCTGGGAATCACATGTGGGAAGTGCACTTTTGCACTCATGTCCTGCTTGGGGGCTTCTCATAGGCATCAGGTTGGCTACCAGGTTCCTCTTAAGCACTTAATGCAAGGGTATTTGCAGGTAAATCAACTGGGCAATGAAAGGCTCAGTGGTGTAGTGTGAGAGGGCCACAGGGGCGGTTGCCCTGGGTGCAAAATTGTTAGGGCCGCAAAATTTCCAAACCCGGTGCTGCCTCAGTACAGCTGAGTGCTTCCGTCACTCTGTCAGAAACGGCTTCTCCATGCAAACTAGGAAGTGATCTCTCAGACAATGGAATGACTCTTTCTTTTCTTATGTATGTGGTTGCGATCTCCTGGGTGACGCAGATGCCATTAGGCAGTTGAATGTTCATGCAGACTCCTTCCATTTCCCTCCCTGCAGCCCCAGGCACTGGCAACCCACGTTACGCCACTGACAGGGCGTCTATTGCATTTATACCCCACCTTTTCCTCCAAGGTGGCACACATGGTTCCTCCCTTCTTCCTCAGAGCTGGATTTATGGCAGAGAGGCCAGTGGTGACACCCTGGGTGCCGAGCTGAGAGGGTGCCGCAACTGTGACGTAGTGCACATGCAGAACGGAAGACGAGAGGTGAGGGTGCAGAATTTTGGCCTTGCACAGGGTGCCTCTGACATGTGAAAGACCAAAGTCTGCCCCCGCCCACAACAAACCTGCGAGGTATGTTAGGCTGAGAGGCACATCATGCGCTGGCTCGGACACAACCTCCACTTGGCCTCCCAGTGGTCTGCCCTGCCAGTCCCAATGCACACCAGTCAATGCTCCTGTTCTTTCCCTGCTCCTGTCATCCACCCCCTCACCTGTTGGGAGTCACACTTGCTTGCTAAAGCCAGTGTAAGAGGAGAATGAATGTCAGGACTGGGGAGTTCAAAGGGTGGGGGAGGCAGTGGCTATCTTGTCTGACAGAGAGCCTTTTCTGTCTGTGACATGCTGAAGCGTAATTGTGGGGAAAACAGCAAGGGGCAGATAACACTGAACTCTCATTTTGAATGTTGACTTCATCCTACATGTAAGCAAGTAGAGAAGATTGGGGCTACTACAGCTCAAAGCTGCAGCAATCTCCTTTCCAGCATGCATACATTTCTGGAGTGAGGGTGTCTTTCCGGAGCAGACAAAATCTTGTGTTCCTTCCTTCTTTTCTAGCTAACATGCCTTATATATATAGCAAATCTTTCTTTTATACACATCATTTAAATCCATGTGTATTTTTCCATCAGCTTTCCCCTCCTAAGCCACAATACCGTCTCCTATAATTTAAGATGAGTGCTGATAACATCTGCCCCCCTCCCATCCCCCCCTTTGATTCTCTGCTCTGAAAAGTCAATCTTTTCATAAGTTTGATGAATAGGATATTTTTCATCTGTGGACATCAAAGGATTTCATTAGCCTTTATTGATTTAAGCCCCACATCTCCCCTTTGAAGGAAGTAGATTTTGTTACACCTGTTTTTTTCTTTTTAAAAAATAAAAAGATGGGAGGGAAACTCAAGCGCAAATGCACAGTCAATGATTTTAGAGAGAGATCCCCCGTGCTTTGAATACCAAAACCTTGTGGTATATTCACCCATTGTTTGAAGCTACTTTCACTGGACATCCAGGTGAAATTTTAACATCCAAACCAGGCAAACGTTAACAATTATTTTGACATCATTGGCTCACCAGTAGCCTTAGTTTCCATGTGCTAAGCTGTGTTTATGCACAGCACATAGTCAAACTATGGAATGGATGCAGCAATGGCCGCCAACTTGGATTGCTTTAAAAGGGGACTGGACAAATCCATGGACGATAGGGCTATCAGTGGCCATGAACCCTGATGGCTATGTTCTCCGCCCCCTGCCATAGTGTCAAACATGTAGAGCCAGTGTGGTGTAGTGGTTAAGAGCGGTAGACTCGTAATCTGGTGAACCGGGTTCGCTTCCCCACTCCTCCACATGCAGCTGCTGGGTGACCTTGGGCTAGTCACACTTCTGTGAAGTCTCTCAGCCCCACTCACCTCACAAAGTGTTTGTTGTGGGGGAGGAAGGGAAAGGAGAATGTGAGCCGCTTTGAGACTCCTTAGGGTAGTGATAAAGCGGGATATCAATTCCAAACTACTCTTCTTCTTCTTCTTCTTCTTCTTCTTCTTCTTCTCCTCCTCCTCCTCCTCCTCCTCCTCCTCCTCCTCCTCCTCCTCCCCCCTCCCTTCGGTAACTTCTCAGATAAGAATTAACAAGCAGTTGATAGATTTATCATCCTTTTATTACAGCTTCATGTTGCGAGCACAAATACACAGCTCTCCACAAGGAGGGCAGTTGCCTACTCTAAACCCTCCTCCTGACTTCTGAAGCAAGAAAGGCGCCAACAGGAAGTCCCTCTGCCTCCTTTGTTCTCTGATACATTCAGACCGCTGAGTCCAGGGAGAGTCCCTCATGCTCTTGATTGATGTCTCTTCTAGCTGTCCCCTCCCTTATGGTTCCCCTGTCATTATCTCGTAGCTAGGTAGCTCCCCTCTATGCTGTTCAGGTTCTGTGTCTGCATCTGCCTCCCTCTCTGCTTCTGGAAAATGCTGGAGGCAGGGGTGTGGGGAGGAATATGCTCCCTCCTCTTCTGAGAGAAGCTGATCTACCTGCGACTGCATTCCCCAATCTTCAGATCCAGACCAGTCCCTAACTCATAGGCTGCATGTATGCAAACCATAGGAGGGGAGAGTGTTGCTGTCTTCAGCAGGCCCAGTGCTGGTCCATGCCCCATGCAGTTTGAGGGAGGGCAAAAAGTGCTACCATGGCGCCATCAGAGACCGACATGGGTGTGTGTGCAAGAATAAGGTCATTTCTGAGAAGACAAGGTGCATGCTAACTGCCCCTTTCACATCCATCCCTTGTTATCTGAATACCAGGAGCTCCCTGGACCCTGAGGAGTGGTGGTTGGATATGGATGAATTGGGAGTTGGAAACTGGCTTGGAAAAGGGATCAGTGATCCGGGGGAGCCTGTAACAGCCAGGAGACAAGAGTCAGAGATGCTGCAGGATTGCAGAGTGAGGACTGGAGATAGCTCAGGTTGGTGTAGGGTCAAGGGCTCCCACACCTCTTCCTGCTGCCCCACCTCTGCTCCACTGTCTCGCAGGACCAGGAGAGGACTGAAGTGGCAGGAGCAGAAGGTGACCTGCAGGCAGAGTCTCCGCCTGCTTGTGCACAACTTGAGTGGGGGAGATACATAAGCCGAGTTTGGGGGCAGGACGTTTCTGTTGCTGCAACGGCCTCATCGGGTGCACGCCTAGGAGTAGCTGAGACATGGGACTAATGGACCTGCCTGTCAGATGCTGTCAGTGGCTCCCGGCTGGTTGCCCAGGAAAGTATAAAGACAAGGAGAAGTTTTCTGCAGTCCTTTTTTATTTCAGTCTTATTATTTTATCTTATTTCAGCCTCTTGGATAATGGCTTTGTCCTGAGTGAATCTCTCTCCCCACCCCACCCCATCTCTCCCACTTCCTCCTTTGTCATTCTCATCTCTTCCATGGGTGCTGCAATGTGCTCTCTGTCTTTGAGCCCTTTGCTCTCCTACTTTTAAGGCTCGCCGGGTTCTGGGAGATGGAGGGTCTGGGATGCTTTCTAATGACAATGTGTCAGCCAGCTGTTGCTCTGGCTCTCCCATTATTTCCCAACTTTTCCCCTCATCTGCCTCTGAGTTGCTACCTCCCTCAAACCCCTGTTGTAAATCTATACTGTCTTCCTCTTCTTCCTCCCTGGAAGGGTCAGGATGGGGAGGCAGTTTCCGCCATTCCTCCTCTGTCCAGTCCCTGACACCACCTTTTCCTAATTTGAAAGCGTACTTTTGACAAGAGTTAATTCCTCCCTCTGGGCATTCCTTGCCGTGACACTGGACATTCCTTGCCTGGCAGTGCCATGACACTGACCTCCTCCCGCCCTTCTCTTATCTGCCCACTGACACCCTTTAGATTGTAAGCTCTTCGTGGCAGGAACCCGCCATACCCATTGGTGCAACTTTACCCATAGTGTTACCAATGTGCTGTTTTGCACATTTCCCACATCTGTTAATTTGAAGGGGGGGGGTTGCAGTGAGTCACTGTGGCATGAAGTGCTCCACAGCATCTTTTTTTGCTCCGGTGGATCACTGACGCAGAGAGGGAAATGGAGATACAAATGAGCTGCTGGAGCGGAAGGGAGTACCAACCCACGAAGCAGCAAAAGAGCAGAACTGGGGGAGGGAATCTGCGCAAATTTTAGTATCATTAGTGAAGGTTGGGGGTCTCTGGAGGCAGCAAACTTTGACCGGCAATAACACACAGTATTTACTCAAAATCGTTCAGTGTGCACAAATCATTTGCTTTAGCGCGGTAAGCCTTACAGTACCCATATCAGTATTATTTCCCTCATACCGCAGAGAGGGATGGGCAAATCTTTCTATTTTGGTTTCTCTCAGTTTCCAGTTTTCCCCCATCTCAAGTTCAGTTCTCCACAGTTCCACATCAGTTTTCTTAAAAGAAAAGAAAAGTCATCGTGAAAATTCAACAGCATTTTAATGTTTTTATTAAGATGCCTTTTTTTGCGAAGCATTTCCCTCCCATATAATGCATTTCCCTGTTATTTTCGCTAATATTTACGTTTTTAGGCACACTTTAGCCTAGCAAATATATTTTGTACGCATTACTGGGCCGGAGAACTTGCATTGCAAAATTCGGAAAAGTGCACATTTTGAAGAATTTTTTCGTTTCGGGGATCATACTGGAAAATATAAATTATGTAGGTTCACCTTTAAATGTGAACAGAATCAAATTCCTCCTCCATTCCTAACTGCAAGGGATAGTGGCAGCTGAGTTTTTTTTAATCTCCATTGGAGACAGTTGCAAATCGGAGAAAGTAAAGAAGCAATGATCATTAAAAAGAAAAACGAAAGAATCTCCAAGTCAGCTCTTGATTATTTTATGCGCTGCCGTAAATGATGAAACGGCAAGGCAGAAAAGATATTTTAATTTGTGTGATCCATCAAAATATTTGGGACTAGTCTTGTTAAAGGAGCCTGGAATGAATTGTTTCTAAGACTCAGCATTCTGGCAAATATATCTGCTGTGACCTACTAGTCCTTTGAGGATATCCACCATCTTACAGGGTGTACATGATCAATGTTCATCACAAGTTCCTCCCTGTTTTACTGAAGCTTATGCTGATCTAAGGGAGTATTAATGAGCTAGAACTTCTGGTTTTCCCTCTATGCTCTCTTTGTTCTCAGCCCTGAACTAGAGAGAGGTCTAATCCTCTATTGATTGGAGGTGATGTAAACGACACATTTCAATTTACCTGATCGATCGTGGCAGCTGTGGGGAGTCAGAGGCTTCTGAAATAGGAATTTCTCTACAATCAGCTCGTAAATATATCTTTCATTCATGACATGCACTTTTAAAATGTAGAGATAAAAATTCATGGCCCCTTGAAGTATCAAGGTATCTTAGCTGGTCATATGCTGAATGTGAGACAGCTGTGTGATCCAGCTCCAAAAAAAGCTAATACAGACTTAGGATGCATTTACAGAGGCACATAATGCCCAGAACACAACCACTAATAGCTTCATCCTATTTCACACTGGTCAGATTTCAGTTGGGTAGGGGTGGGAGACAAATAAGATTATATTTGAATTTTAATGAGTAAGTACCTAATTTGCTGGGATGCTGTGGGTTAAACCACAGAGCCTAGAACATGCCGATGAGAAGGTTGGCAGTTCGAATCCCCACGACGGGGTGAGCTCCCGTTGCTCGGTCCCTGCTCCTGCCAACCTAGCAGTTCGAAAGCAAAGTCAAAATGCAAGTAGATAAATAGGTACCGCTCTGGTGGGAAGGTAAACGGCGTTTCTGTGCACTGCCCTGGTTCACCAGAAGCGGCTTAGTCATGCTGGCCACATGACCTGGAAGCTGTACGCCGGCTCCCTCGGCCAATAAAGCGAGATGAGCGCTGCAACCCCTCTGTGAGGAAAGGTTGCAGCTTTGGAAAGTCATTAATTTAGACAAAAGGCAAGTAAGAAGAAACTTGATAGAAGTTTGTAAAATTCTGCATGGTATGCATGAAGTGGATAGAGAAAAGTCCCCCCACCCCACCCTCTGCCCTAAGGCTCAAATTCAGGGTTGTCTAATGAAGCCGGATTTTGGAAGACTCAGAATAAATAATTCACTTTTTCATGTAGTGCGTAGTTTTACACATCACTTGGGAAGACAGGCGAACTAATGCCAGTGTACGGGAAGAAGCAAAGATCACCTGTGTCGAAGCAATGATTCTTCATACGTCCGCTTTGTTGGACTGATCATGTAGTTGGGATGTCTTCCAAAGCAACTACTCTATTCCAAACTTAAAAATGGAAAGTGTGATGCTGGTGATAAACAAAAGAGGTTTAAAGACTCTCTCAAGGCAAATCTAAAAAAATGTAGTATAAACACCAACAATTGGGAAACACTTACCTGCGAGCGCTCCAGTTGGAGAACAGCCTTTACCAAAGGTGTCATGGGCTTCGAAGACACTTGAACTCAGGATGCAAGGGAGAAACGTGCTAAGAGGAAGGCACGCTTGGCCAATCCACACTGTGATCAACTCTTACCCAGAAACCTATGTCCCCACTGTGGAGGGATGTGTGGATCCAGAATTGGCCTCCACAGTCACTTACGGACTCACTGTTAAAACTGTGTTTATGGAAGACAATCTTACTCAGCTACGAGTGATCACCAAAGAAGAAGACATGCAGGATATCTTCTGCACAGGTGTACTGGCGGGCAGCATTTGTTTTCTGAAACGTGGGGCAGTGTCAGGAGCCCAGGCTGCCATCTTGATAACACAGCACGCAAGTCGTAATTAGCTTGAAGATTTATTGGAAAACAATTAGCCCCTGACGCTCTAGCCTAGCGTCCATGTCTTACGATTCAGTTGACCCTTCTAAGGAATGTTTCCAGCTTCTGCAGAAATTCCTGAACCTATGACCCTTACATTTCTGGTTTTGTTTTCCGTCTAATACCTTTCCCATTCGTCTACTCCTGGGGCTCATGGGGTTAAGTTCCTGCTCTTCTGGTGAGGAAATGTTCCCCCTGCCTTCTGATCCTACCTATGCTTCTTCAGAGCGTTGGCTTCTCTCCAGCCCACCCTCTGCTAACGGTTTATCTACATTCCTTTCAGTGTCAAGAAGGGGGGAGCTGACAGCCGACTGCTTCCAGCTGTCTGAGAGAAAATGCAAGCTTCTCTGTTGCTGGCTACCTTCTAACTCATGCTGGACTTCTCTACTTTGGGCAGACGGGCTCATGACAGGCAGGCCTTTTACTCAACGCCAAAGCCAAATCTCTGTCTCTTGTTGTTGTTTAGTTGTTTAGTCATGACCCCATGGACCAGAGCACGCCAGGCACTCCTGTCTTCCATTGCCTCCCGCAGTTTGGTCAAACTCATGCTGGTAGCTTCGAGAACACTGTCCAACCATCTCGTCCTCTGTCGTCCCCTTCTCCTTGTGCCCTCCATCTTTCCCAACATCAGGGTCTTTTCCAGGGAGTCTTCTCTTCTCATGAGGTGGCCAAAGCTTCAGGATCTGTCCTTCCAGTGAGCACTCAGGGCTGATTGCCTTCAGAATGGATAGGTTTGACCTTCTTGCAGTCCGTGGGACTCTCAAGAGTCTCCTCCAGCACCATAATTCAAAAGCATCAGTCTCTCTTGTTATGCACCCTATATTTCAACACCACCCCAACTCTCTTCCTCGCATGCCTTCTTTTCAAAGCTTCACGCCCAAGTTTCTCCAGGTGTATTGAATTGTTGGTACACTCAGAGCAGCAGAAGGGGGAGATGCTCTAAAGCTTATCAATCAGCAGCGAAAAGAATTTCTGGTCTATCTCATAGAGCAGTAGCCCCAGATAGATAATGGAAAACTAGACCCTTGCTAGAAATCACTATCAGAGTCTGGGTCAAGCAGGAAGGCAGCGGGGTGACTATTCACGTAGAAAACAGACGGTTGCTGGCTCTCGCTGGAACGGGCAGATCTTTTACTCAGGAGCTCCTTGAACATTATTTATGGGAATGTGGAATGTTAATATATCCATACATCTAACACATTGTACATTATACATCTGGGCCGTCTTAACTTTCTGGTGGAGTTTGGAGTTTGGGTGGGGTGGGGCTTGAGCTTCAATGGTTCTGCTCTCACCTCCAGGGATGTTTCCAGAAAGTAGCCGTGGAAAGTTAGCATTCAGCCCCATGGGAGTTGTCCTGCAGGTTTCCATATTGTCCCCCACACTATGAAGCCTCAGATTTGGAGTGATGTGTCATCAATATGCAGATGACATCCAACTCCATCTCTCTGTCCCAGCTGACTCCAGAGAGGCAGCGGATGTGTCAGCCAGTGCTTGGAGGTGGTGATAGGTTAAACGTCGACCAATAAACTGAAGATGAATGTTGGTATGATGTGTCCCAGGTTCTCATGCCTGGAAGTGAGTAAACAGACAGTTCTGGATGGGTTGCACCTCCACCCCAGTAAGAGCAGGTGTGCAGCTTGGGGGTGCTTCTGGATTCAACACTGTCACTGGAGGCTCAGGGGACTTTGGTGGCAAGGAGTGCCATTTTCAAGCTCTGGGTGGTTTGCCAGCCACAACCCACTTTTGGACAGAAATCACTCGGCCACTCTACTCTGTGTTCTGGTAACTTCCAGGTTGGGTTACTGCAATGTGCCCTGCTTGGGGCTTCCCTTGAAGTGGACATGAAAACTCCACTTGGTTCAAAATGCATTGGCCAGATTACTGGCTCAGGTTCCGTTTAGATCTAAGGAAGTCAGACTATCCTCCACCAAGGCCAGGGCCTTTTCAGTGATGGCTCCGACCTGGTGGAAGGCTCTGTCCCATGAGACTAGGGCCCTTCAGGATTTAACCTCCTTCTGGCGGACCTGTAAGACAGAGCTATTCCGCCTGGCCGTTAACCTGAATTCAGCCTGATCTTTTATTTCCCTTCTCTTCCCTCCCCCTCCCCTTTTATGAAGATCACCCGCTCTGAGACACCACAGCTAATTCTCCCCCCAGTCTCCTCGCTGGCCCAAGTAGGACCAATTCAGCCAGCTAGCCCTGGGGATTACCTAATGCTTATTTCCCCTAAATTGATTTTTGAATTTTATTGTTATTCATGTTCTTATACTATATTTTATGCTGCTTTTACAATTAAGTGTTTTAAATTTGTTGCTAGCCACCCTGAGCCCGGTTTTTGAACCAGGAAGGGCGGGGTATAAATAAAAATTATTATTTATTATTAGATCTCATGTATCTCCTGTATTAAAAGCAGCTGCATTGGCTGCCGGTTTGTTCCTGGCTAAACTCAAGGTGTTCACACGCGTGTTTAAAACCCTAAATGACTCAGACCTCAAGCTACAAGAAAGGAGATTGCGACTAAACATCAGGAAGAATGTTCTGACATTAAGAGCTGTTGAACAATGGAACAGTCTCCCTCTGGAGGTGGCGGACTCTCCTTCCTTGGAGGTTTTGAAGCAGAGGTTGGGTGGCCACCTGTCATGGGTGCTCTAGTTGAGAATTCTGCATTGCAAAGGGTTGAACCAGATGACCCTCTGGGTCCCTTCCAACTCTACAATTCTATGATTCTACCTGAAAGACCATCTCCATCCCAACAGACCCTCCTCAGGAGATAAGATTGGCAGAGGGGTGTGTATGTCCTACTGGTTGTTCCACCTCCCTCAGGATGGAGGTGACCCAGGGGAAGAGGGCCTTCTCCGGCGCAGCCCCTCCTTCCCCACAGAGTTGCGCCTGGCATCTTCATTCTACAGCAGTGTTTCTCAACCTGTGGGTCCCCAGATGTTGTTGGACTACAACTCCCATCATTCCTAGCCAGCATGACCAGTGGTCAGGGATGATGGGAGTTGTAGTCCAACAACATCGGGGGACCCCCAGGTTGAGAACTGCTGTTCTACAGCTCTTGACAATGCTGAAGATACGACTCTTTGCCCTGGTGTTTGACCCCTGAGATGCATTTTAGGACCCACCGTATTTCTGCAACTAAATTGTTTTCAGGTGTTTTGAACATTGCATTTGCAACTCACCCTGGGACCTTAGCTTGAAGGACAGGTAATTAATAATTATCATCATCATAATTCTCTTCACAACTGAAGTAAAAATGGCTGCTATCCTGGGTTTTACTTCTCTGCTGGTGCTTTCCTAAAATACTTCCCCTCACATGAATCTTCCCACCCACAGAACACTATGGTTTCTATGATCACACGCATATTTCACAGGTGCTTTCTAGAAGAGTCTTCATACGCAGCTTTCCCTCTGAGGTGTCAACCTTATGAGCACCTGACGCTGCTAATTAGTGAGAAAATTAAGAACACTCTAAAATCAGCTGCATTTCTATTTGGGGTAGCAGGTTGCGGGGGGAGGTTAAATTTGCCCATAATTATTTTTAATTTTAATTTCATATTGAAAAGCACGCTGTATGAGGATGATCGTATGTGCAATTAACATTTAATGGCTTTTCAATATCTCTCTATCTTACTCAGACCATATTCAGGCTTTTCCTGAATATCGGCATGTTTAATTTTTATGTTTCGTGTCCCGGAATTTGAGATCTTATTAAAAATAAAAAGGCAACAATATTAAATTGATGCCTCAAGTTAATGAAACCATGTATTGCTGCGGTCTTTTGTTATTCAATCTGCGCTCAAAGAAGCGTGCAAGCATTTCCTATCTGTGGGGGAAAGCCACAGTGACATTTTTTTCTTTAAAAAAATATTATTTTACAGCTGTTCTTTTAATAATTCATGGCGGGTTGAAGTGACAAGGGAGAGAGAGCGCTGGTGTGTGCCTGTGTGTCGGCGGACGGCCAACCACGATTTATTCTGCCTGAGTGACAGCGGTGGCTCTGACACCCAGCCTGTACCTTTCTGCCCACAAGACATTTCGCTGTCCTTTCTCTGTCATTCAGAGGATGAGATTGCAATGACAAGTGTGACACCACCTGTCATCCTTTCCACCTTCCGATAACAAATGGGCGCTGTGCCCCCCTTGCTCTCTCCCGCCCCCCGCCCCCAAGACAATGCTCTTTGCGTTAATGAGATTCCATTATCACATTCTGTGCCCCCCTTTCTCCTCTTGCAGCCTACCTGAAATAACCATTTTGGAAAGGGACCACCTCTGAAAAACTCTCTCTGCCAATGCACCGTAAAGTCTGCAGCACAATGATGTCCCTGTGGGATATTCCTGTGTGTGGGATTCTGCAGTTTTTGCATTTCCAGATGAAACGCCCAATGCCGGAGTCGCTGGTGTGATGTAGGATTGGCTGAAGCTTATGCAGTTGGCTGTTGTGGACCTGGTAGTGGCATCATGGGTTTTCTTCTCTCTGCGGTCCTCCCAGCTTTAATTCCTCTTCTGGTCACTGCTATGGAAACACAACATGACTCCCTGTCTCCAGGCACTGCGATAGTCTGTAAGGGATTCTGTCAGGGGTGCAGGTGGTTGCTCACGAGTAAACAGCCAGGACTCCGACCTGCCTTTTACAGGTTTTATTAAGTTCAAACTATGTACAGTGCAGAGGGACGCAGGTGGCGCTGTGAGTTAAACCACAGAGCCTAGGACTTGCTGATCTGAAGGTTGGCGGTTCGAATCCCCATGACGGGGTGAGCTCCCGTTGCTCGGTCCCAGCTCCTGCCAACCTAGCAGTTCGAAAGCACGTCAAAGTGCAAGTAGATAAATAGGTACCACTCTGGCGGGAAGGTAAATGGAGTTTACATGAGCTGCTCTGGTTTGCCAGAAGCGGCTTAGTCATGCTGGCCACATGACCTGGAAGCTGTCTGCGGACAAACACTGGCTCCCTCAGCCAATAAAGCGAGATGAGAGCCGCAACCCCAGAGTCGGTCACGACTGGACCTAATGGTCAGGGGTCCTTTACTATGTACAGTGCAGAAACCCAAAGTTCATGTCCATCTCAGTCATTTGCAGTCATTTGCAGATTCCTGGAGTGGCTCCTTCCTGTCCCCCCCCCAGCATAAGAACTTAGACACCCCAAATCTCTGCCTCCTTTCTTTACATTTGACCCCTTGCGAAAACTAGGCGGCAGAAGCGGCATGTCTGTTTCTCGATCAGCTGGGCGCGGCGCGGCGCTAGGGCTCACAGTAACCTCTGTGAGCCTTTGCCTCACTTCCCCCCTCCTTTCTCCCTCCATTTCGCCAGAGGCTCCCTGTACGCTTCTGCCCCCCTCCCCACTTTCAATGGCAGTACCCCAACAGATTCCCACATGGCCGGTTGATGTTGTCAGCCTTCACGTCACGTTTGAAAACATCTTTTGTAACGTAGAGTTGGTCTGCCAACTGGCCTGGTGCCAGAAGCCAGCTCCCTGTAGAGCATGCCCTTGGGGGATGCTGCCATCTTCCATTCTGTGGAGGAGACCAAGCCAGAGTAGAGGTCGCTGAGACACATGCTGGGAATGTGGGCTTGTGTCAGGCCGCGGAGGAACCAACCCCAGCGGCAGCTTGCCAGGAACAGATAAGGAAAAGTCCTTACCATCTGCTTTTATTCAGTATTTACAGAGGGAGACTTGGGAATGCAGCCTCTTGGAATAATGGTGTTGTTCTGAGTAAATCTCCACTCCCCCTTCTCTTTCACTTCTTCATTCATCAACAACACACCCACACCCATGATTGCCACTTAGGGCCATCTGTCTCAGAGCCCTTTGCTCTCCTACTTTTAAGGCTCGCCGGGTTCTAGGAGATGGTGGGTCTGGAATGCTTTCTAGTGACACTGTGTCCGTCAGCTGTCACCTCCCTGGTGCTTCTTCTTCCTCCTCTCCCAATATTTCCCAGCTTTCCCCCTCATCTGCCTCTGAGTTGTGACCTCCCTCAAATCCCTGTTGTAATCCTGAACTGCCTTCTTCTTCTTCTTCTCCTTCTCCTTCTCCTTCTTCTTCTTCTCTGGAAGGGTCAGGCTGGGGAGGTGGTCTCCACCATTCCTCCTCTGCCCAGTCCCTGACAGCTTGGGACAGAACATTTCTGTTTGGAATTCTGTCCTGCCATTTGAGTTCCACCTTAAACAGCATTAACAGATTTCTAAGGAAATCAGCCCTTAGCCCTGAGCGCTCACTGGAAGGACAGATCCTGAAGCTGAGGCTCCAATACTTTGGCCACCTCATGAGAAGAGAAGACTCCCTGGAAAAGACCCTGATGTAGGGAAAGCTGGAGGGCACAAGGAGAAGGGGACGACAGAGGACGAGATGGTTGGACAGTGTTCTCGAAGCTACCAGCATGAGTTTGACCAAACTGCAGGAGGCAGTGGAAGACAGGAGTGCCTGGCGTGCTCTGGTTCAGGGGGTCACAAAGAGTCGGGCATGACTAAATGACTAAACAGCAACAACATAAACAGCAACCTCTCCATTGATGCTGAACTGGACAAGCGTATCGGCAAGGCAGCTACAGCAATGCCTCTCCTTTCCAAAAGGGTTTGGGGGAATGTGATGCTAATGTCCAATGCCAAGATGAAAGTCTACCAGGCTTGAGTGCTGAGCACGCTGCTTTATGGAAGTGAGCCATGGACCATTTACAATTGTCAGGAGTGATGCCTCAACAGCTTCCACATGCACTGTGTCAGGAAGATTTGGGGTATCGACACTGTATTAAAATATGACATCAACAGTAATTTGAAACAATTTATCCCCCTCTCTCCCTTCAGTTATGCTATAAAGTGCCATATAATGATGGTTCTCTAGGTGTTGATAAAAAGAAATGGCGCACACTGATATTTCGAAGCATGCAGCCTCTAATTCTCACATGAGGATTTCAAAATCATTTGCTTCCCCACAAAAGCCTTGGCTTATTATGTTCAGAGCCACGGAGATTTCGCTGCTCCTTCTTTCCCTCTTCCTCCAGGTGGACGGAGGCAGGTGACAAAAGTTCACATTCTGTTATGAACAGTCGATTAAAGCCGCTGAGGTTTATGTTGGCTAGCAAAGAAGATTGCTGCTCTCTGCGCTGTGGGCTTGCAAGCAGAAAGGTCACCCGGCCTCCAGAGTGGCGAGATGAACCTCGCAGAAGTTGCACTTTCTGCCGAGGCACAGCGTAATTACTTCTGCAAGCTTGCAAAAGGATTAAACAGACTTTATTGGGTTGACTCCAGCATGAGCCAGCCATTGCCATTGTTTCACAATAATTAACATGCAGATTAGAGAAAATAAAGTTGGAAGATCTCCCCCCCCCCCAACTTGCATTAAGACAAATATTTCCTTTCAAAATGCCAGTGGCCTTTCATGTCTTATTTTAGCACTTGTCTGCTAGTAAGTGTTTTCACTCAGCCCTATTTTTTCTGTACAGAACGAGAAAGTCTTTGTACATTTCCAAGCCTTTTTAATAAAATGCTCTATCCAGATGCTATATCTATTGGGTTCAAGAAGAGCACAGCCTCACAGGAGCTTAGATATAAATTGATTTGCGGACTTTAGAGCCTGGTTGCTGGATAAGATGGCTCTTAAAAAAGAAAGAAGAAGTGCTCCTTATTTTATTGCATTACATTTAAGCTAAATAATGCAGTCCTTTTTATGTGGGATGCAATTTAGAATAACAGAGTATGCAAATTAACAAACGTTAAGGAAAGAAACCGGAATAATTTCCAAGATGCAAGACTCTTTTGTTTTGGTTTTTTTTAAAGGACTAAATAGATTCATGGAAGAATTTGAAGGACATTACGGAAGGACATCAGGACACAGGCTTTGTAAGCCCAATTCCCAGATAATTCATTAAAAACATAGGAAGCTGCCTTGGGTTCCGTTGGACCATTGATTCATCAAGCTCAGTGCTGTCTATACACTGATTGATAGCAGCTCTCCAGTGTTACAAGCAGAGGAACTACTAGAAGAACTACTACCTGGGATTGAACCAGCAACCTTCTGCATGCAAAGGAGATGCTCTTATCACTGAGCTAAATTTTACCTCTTTATTGGATGATTCCAGGGTTTCTTTTCTTTTTTTTTTAATATACTTTTTATTAAGTTTTCTTCATCATACACAACCAAAGAAGAAAAAAGGAAAAAACCCCTCCAAAGAAAAACAATACACATTAAAGAAAAACATTAAGTAAGAATAAAAGATTAGAAAAAAAGAAAAGAAAAGATACATACAAACAATTTACTAATAACAACTTCCTTCCCTTCTGATTTCGGATTCCTACCTTTAATGATTTCAGTCTAACAGCTGGTATAGGATCTTTGATTGTAACATTGGAAGATTAGGTCAAACCTACTGTAGTTGATAAGCTGCTAAAATTACTATTGAAATAAACCATAAATTTGTTCCAGTCTTCTTTTAGCTTTGTATTTTTTTGATTTCTAATTCTTTGTGTCATTTTCGCCATTTCTATAAAGCCATAAAGTTTCAGTTGCCAATCTTTCACCGTTGGTAAGGTTGGGTTTTTCCAATTCTGGGCAATTAACATTCTAGCCGCCGCTGTTGCGTATTGGAATAAGGTTTTGTCCTTTTCCGGTATTTCTTTTCCCACCATCCCTAGTAAGAAGGCCTCTGGTTTTTTGGGGAATGTGAGTCTAAATATTTTTTTTAATTCGTCATATATCTGATTCCAAAATTTTCTTACTCCCTCACAAGTCCACCACATATGTATGAAATTCCCTTCATTTGTTTTGCATCTCCAGCAGGCCTTGTTACCAGTCTTATACATCCTATTTAATTTTTCTGGGGTTAAATACCATCTATATATCATTTTCTCTAAGTTTTCTCTAATAGCAGCACTTGCTGTAAATTTTATTCCCTCATTCCATAATTTTAACCATTTCTCCTGTTCTATATTATATCCTAAGTCTCTTGCCCACTTTACCGTGACTTCTTTAATTTCTACTTCTTTTGTATCCCATTCTAGTAAGATATTATACATTTTAGATAGCAGCTTAGATCTACTTTCGATTATTTCAATTTGGAATTTTGATTTCTTTTCACTCATTCCTGCTTTCTTATCTTCCGTCCATCTTGCATTGATTTGATGATAATGTATCCAGCCCTTCAATTTCCCTTGCAGCTCCTCATACGGTCTTAATTTCCAGCCTTCGTGGGATCTTATCAATAAATCTTCATATGTTAGGTTTTGTTCGTCCAAATTTGTTTTCTTAAATGATAAAATATCTGTTGGGGATAGCCACCAGGGTGTTTTAGGTTCTAACAGTTTTTTGTTTCTTTCCCAAACTTCATATATCGGACCTCTGATAATATGGTTCGTAAAACTCTTATGTACTTTTCCTTTACTTGACCAGAGGTAGGCATGCCATCCAGACCTGTTTTCTACACCTTCAAGTTCCAATAAGTCTTTGTTTTCCAGAGTTATCCAATCCTTCACCCAGCATAAGCAGGCCGCTTCGTAATACAATCTTAGGTTGGGTACCGCCAGTCCTCCTCTCTCCTTTCGATCTGTAAGTAGTTTATATCTAATCCTTGGCCTCCTTCCCTGCCATATAAACCTAGAGAGTACTTTCTGCCAGTCTTTGAATATTTTAGTCCCTCTGATAACCGGAATGTTCTGGAAGAGGAACAACATCTTAGGAAGAATATTCATTTTTATTGCCTCCATCCTGCCAAGCCACGAAAGGTTTACTCTGTTCCAGACGTCCAGATCTTTTCTAACTTTGTTCCAGGTTGTTGTGTAGTTATCTTCAATTAAGTTTATATTTTTAGGTGTGAGCCAAATACCTAGATATTTTATTTTTTTGGTTACTTCAATTCCATGTTCCATTCCATGTTGTCTCTCTAGTTTCCCTTTTATCTCATTTCTCAAATTCTTTGTTAAGATCTTGGTCTTTGATCTATTCAATTTGAATCCAGCTAGCCTGCCATATTCTTCTAATATTTCCAACGCCTTCTCAGTGCTTCTTAACGGTTCTTCTAAAGACAACATTAGGTCGTCTGCGTAAGCTTTTAGTTTAAACTCCCTTGATCCTATTTTTATCCCTCGTATGTTCGATGTTGATCTTATTTTATTTGCTAGAACTTCCAATACCATAATGAACAAAAGCGGGGAGAGGGGACAGCCTTGCCTGGTTCCTTTTTCGATTTGGAATGTATCTGTAAGATTATTATTTATCACCAGTTTGGCTGACTGTTTTGAATATATTGCCCGTATTCCTTTCAGGAATTCACCCTCTATCCCTGCTTCTTCCATGGTTTTTAGTAAAAACGACCAAGAGACATTATCAAACGCTTTTTCTGCGTCTATGAAAATCAAGGCCGCTGGTATGTCATTGTTGATTTCCAAATATTCAATTAGGTTTATAATATGTCTCACATTATCTTTCAGGAATCTGTTCGGTAAGAAGCCTGCTTGGTCCTTGTGTATTAAATGTATCAAGCATTTTTTTAATCTGTTTGCCATAATGTCGGCAAATATTTTATAATTGTTGTTCAATAAAGATATTGGCCTGTAATTTTTAATACACATTTTATCTGCATCTGGTTTTGGGATTAGTGTTATAAAGGCTTCCCTCCACGACTCAGGTATTTTCCCTCCTTCCAGGGTTTCTAGTGTTAGGAGAGCGCACATTCTTCTTCACTTCTCCACACCACTTTATATGAGCTGGACCATAAAGAAGGCTGATAGCCGAAGAATTGATGCTTTTGAATTATGGTGCTGGAGAAGACTCTTGAGAGTCCCATGGACTGCATTTACCGAAGGAATGCATTCTTAAGGAAATCAGCCCTGAGTGCTCACTGGAAGGACAGATCGTGAAGCTGAGGCTCCAATACTTTGGCCACCTCATGAGAAGAGAAGACTCCCTGGAAAAGACCCTGATGCTGGGAAAGATGGAGGGCACAAGGAGAAGGGGACAACAGAGGACGAGATGGTTGGACAGTGTTCTCGAAGCTACCAGCATGAGTTTGACCAAACTGCGGGAGGCAATGGAAGACAGGAGTGCCTGGCGTGCTCTGGTCCATGGGGTCACGAAGAGTCGGACACGACTAAACGACTAAACAACAAGCTCTGCTCATCACAAAACACTAGCCTAACAAGAGCCCTTCTGGATTAGACTAAATGCCCCTCTAGAACCTTCATCCTCCTTCCAACAGTAGCCAGCTATCCAACCATGATGTCTCCAGGAAGCCCATAATCCACATATGAAGACCAAAGACCTTTCTCATTGTTGCATCCCATGAACCGATGATGTTCAGTGGCACACAGGGAGGGTCCAAATGGCCACCTTTGCTAACAACCGTCGACAACCTTCTCCCCTTCCGTGAATGTGTCTAATACTCTTCTGAAGCCATTCAAGTTGATAGCCAGCGTGACACCTTGTGGCAGCAGCTTCTGTAAATCACTGAACACCATGAAAATAAGCGCTTCCTTTTTTGTGTCCAGAATCTCCCACCACTCAATTTCATGGAATGGCACCAAGCTCTGCTGGTAGGAGAGGAAGAATAACTTCTCTTTACCCACTTTCCTTAAACCACACATTTTACGCACCTATAAAATCTTCTCTCCCTTGCCTCTTTTTGTAAACTCCCAAACACTATGACTTTCATTCACAAGGGAGTTGGCTCGGCCTATTATTTGGTTGCCCTTTTCTGTCTTGCTGATAAAGGTGCCATCTACATTTGCATGATCAGACTGCTTTTCTTCTAAATAAAAACCCATTTCCTCGATCAATACATGCTCATCCATTCTAGCCTTAGAGAAGAATTTATGGCACCACAGAAAAAGAAGATCCAAAATGCAACATTTGGGAAATAACTCAACCCTCCATCCCATATTTTGAGCAAATGAGGATATAAAAGTAACAGTTATGAGGAATATGAAACCAGAATTTGTGAGTTATCCCGAAATGTTTGCTTGGCACCCAGAAGACTTGAGAAAATCAGTGTAAATTACCGTCAAGCGAAATGCTGTTTTCTAGCTGACAAAGCCTTATACTTTTCTGAAGCGAACCCCCTTCACACGAGCCACCAGACTGTGTTGTTATCAGAACAGGAAGTTAGTACACATATTCAAAGATCACCTTTCCATTGAACAATGAGTGGTACATTTTATTAATGAAATTGCAATTTAACACTTATTTCAATATCTCAATAACAAAACTCTATTGAGAATATACACGTGTTTAAATTTAATTGGTTAATCCATTTAAAAGGCAAATATCAATTCAGTGTTATTTAATTGGCTGATTTAAATTATGCTGAGGCACAGGTCTCTCTTTTGGAGAAGGTACAGTGGTACCTCGGGTTAAGTACTTAATTCATTCCGGAGGTCCGTTCTTAACCTGAAACTGTTCTTAACCTGAAGCACCACTTTAGCTAATGGGGCCTCCTGCTGCCGCCGTGCCACCAGAGCACGATTTCTGTTCTCATCCTGAAGCAAAGTTCTTAACCCGAGGTGCTATTTCTGGGTTATCGAAGACTGTAACCTGAAGCGTATGTAACCTGAAGCATATGTAACTCGAGGTATCACTGTACTCGGATGGCAATCCTTTCTGAAACTCTGTCACTGTGGGTGGCATTTGGCCAGAAGGCCCAGTGGTCTGAGTCATTGTGTGACAGCTCCCCAAGATCCTGGACATTGCTTTACCTTCTTGGAGAAGCCAGACACTGAAACTGGACCCTTTTGCACCCACAGCATATACTGTACCACAGCCTTTCTAGGACTAGGCGAATGAAGATGTTTAGGTGCAAAGGCCCATCCCAAACCAAATTTAAATAATAATTTGACACACAGCTGTGAGGCATTTGCGAGCTTTTTTGCGGAGAAGGTCCTGTTGCTCCGCCATGACCTCCCTGCCAATTTGGATACAATAAAGGAACTGGAGGCCCCTCAACTGTCCTTGGGTCCAGTATTGGACCACTTTGACCAGATATCTCCAGCCAATGTGGACAGACTCCTCTGAGCTGGAAAGCCCACCACCTGTCCTCTTGACCCGTGCCCATCTTGGCTGATTAGAGCGTGTCCAGACATGCGGGGGCCCCTAGGGGATATCATTAATTTGTCCCTTGGCACCGGGACATTCCCAGGGGAATTGAAGGAGGCAGTGGTGCGCCCACTCTTAAAGAAAACATCATTAGATCCTTTAGATCTATCCAATTACCACCTGGTTTCGAATCTTCCGTTCCTGGGTAAGGTGATTGAGAGAGCGGTTGCTGAACAGCTTCGTGGGTTTCTGGATGAAGCATCGGCCCTGGATCCATTCCAGTCTGGCTTCTGCGCTGGTCATGAGACCGAGACGGCTCTGGTCGCCCTAACAGATGATCTCCGTAGGCAGCTGGATCGAGGTGGGTCGGGGCTGCTGATTCTTCTAGATCTGTCAGCAGCTTTCGACATGGTCGATCACGAACTCCTGGACCACCGCCTTGCTGATGTGGGGATCCAGGGCACAGTCCTTCAATGGCTGCGCTCGTTTTTCTCTGGTCGGGGACAGAGGGTGTCCTTACAGGGTCCTCGTTGCGAGATCACATTCACCCGGTGCTATACCAGCTTAACTGGATCCCGGTGGGGTACAGGATCAGGTTTAAGGTGCTGGTTTTAACCTTTAAAGCCCTATACAGCCTAGGACCCTCGTACCTACGGGACTGCCTTTCCTGGTATGTCCCACAGAGGAACTTACAGTCTTCAAATAAAAACATCTTGAAGGTCCCAGGCCACAGAGAGGTTAGGCTGGCCTCAACTAGAGCCAGGGCTTTTTCGGCCGTGGCCCCGATCTGGTGGAACGCTCTGTCACAAGAGACTAGGGCCCTGCGGGACTTGACATCTTTCCGCAGGGCCTGCAAGACGGAGCTGTTCTGCCAGGCCTTTGGTCGGGGTTCAATCTGACTCCCTCTCCCCTTTCATAAGAACTTGCATGAAAGTGGCCTCCCAATTTTTCTCACAGGCCCATATAAGTTCAGCACAAACAGTTGGGCCTGGTGAGAATTTAAGGTCCCCAACCCTAATCTGCGGGTTGCCATCCGATTGGATTTTATTCTGATCCTGATTTGATTTGAGGATGTATTTTAATTGATTGTCTGATTTTATGTTAATGTATTATACATTTGATGTTAGCCGCTCTGAGCCTGGTTTTGGCTGGGGAGGGCGGGATATAAATAAAAATTATTTATTATTATTATTATTATTATTATTATTATTATTATTATTATACCACAGAGTATGCTTCCCTTTGCAGGTAGCCCTTGCTTCTATGCTTATCCCAGCAGCCGGTTCAATTCTGCTCTTTTGGCTCCTTCTTCAGTAAAAACTAAAGGAAAAAATAACCGCCCCTCTCTATCTCTGCCCTTTCGTTCTTTCTTGTGTAGTTTATGCTTTTTTAGTTTCCCTTCCAGTCTCTATTTCTCTCTTAAGCCCACATACCGACGACACAGTAGGCATTCTTCAGAAAAGGTTGTGAGGGTAAGTACCTGACCAACGAAGACTCCTGTCCCTACAGATGCTGTTGGGACTTCAGCTTCCATCAGCTTCAGCCAGCAAGCGAAGAGGAAAGGGATGATGGGAGCAGTAGTTCAACAACAGAGGGCCAGACTACAAGTTAATCCAGAGTTCAAAACCCCACTGAGTCATGAACAGGCCAGTGGCTCATCTAGTCTAGCATCCTCTTCTCGGAGTGGCCAACCAGATGCCTGCAGGAAACCAGGGAGCAGAACATGAGCAAAAGAACACTCTTCCCTCCCAGGGTTTCCATCAACTGGTATTCAGAAGCATTGCTGCGACCAACTGTGGAGGTAGAGCGTAGCTGTCATGGCTGGTAGCCATAGCCTTTTCTTCCATGAATTTGCCTAATCCTCTTTTAAAGCCGTCCCAAGCTGGTGGCCACCTAGCCTCCTGTAAGGAGAAAGTTCCATAGTTTGACTATGCACTGTGTGAAGGACTTTCTTTTACCCACCCTAAATCTTCCAACGTTCAGCCTCCTTGGATGTCCATGAGTTCTGGTGTTGAGAGAGAAACGTTTCTCTATTCCCTTTCTCCACAACATACATGATTTCATAAACTGCTATCATGTCTCCTCCTCTTACTCACCTTTCCTCTTAACTAAAAAGTCCCAAATGCTGCAACCGTTCTTCATAAGGGAGTCGCTCCATCCCCTTGAACATTTTGGTGACTGTTTTCTGAGCCTTTTCCAACTCCACAACATCCTTTTGGAGATGAGGCAACCAGAATGGTACACAGTACTCTAAATGCGGTCACACTGTAGATTTGGCAGGGACATTATGACACTGGCCATTGTATTTTACTTTCCTAATGATTTCCAGCTTTTCTACAGCTGCCACACATCTTCATCAAGCTAACTGCTCTGACTCAAAGGTCTCACTCCTGGTCCATCACCTCCAAGCCAAACCCATGAGGGTGTACATGAAATTAACATTTTTGACCTCAATATGCATCACCTTACACTCTTTTGCAATTAATTGCATTTGCCATTATATTGCCCATTTGTGAGGCCTATGGGTGATCAGGCAGTTGAGCATGATACTCTTAATCTCAAGGTTGTGAGTTTGAGCCCCGCGTTGGGCAAAAAGGTTCCTGCATTGCAGGGGGTTGGACAAGATAACCCTTGTGGTTCCTTCCAACTCTACAATCCTATGATCCTGGGCCTGTAAATCCCTCTTAATCTACTTAAGAGGCTTCGAGAAAGCTAGGACTACAATTGGGCAGCGTATCTGGGATGTAGAATTACAATGCCACATGAGCGAAATGATCCAACATCCAGCAATAAGGGACCATGGGAGAGGTTTCTCTCCAGCTAATTATCTGTCAGGTCTTCAGGCACCCAAATACAGTCGGTCTTTTACCCTCCCTTCTGCCTTACTTCAGGGCAGATTTGAGGGTAAACCATATACAGCACGGGTCTGCCCTTGTGGCCCGTTGGAAGTTGAAACTGCTCCACGCGTACTATTACGTTGCCGTTTTTATGAGGATATACGTTTGACTTTTATTACACCTGTTTTGCAAAAGTCCAGGAAAGTATCGGAACTCCATAGTTTAAAACTACTGCTAGAGGACAAGAATCCCAAGACTACATTAAATGTAGCCAAATTCTGTGTGTCAGCAATCAATCGCAGGAAGCAAGTGGTATCCCATAATGACCAAACCCCTAAATGTTACCTACAGGGAGCACGCTAATAATTAATTTTAATTTTATATTTAAATCCTTGTTGTATTCATATTGTCCTTTGTATTTCTGATATTTTTTAATGCTCTGCGGTATTGTGTGTGTTGCGGCTGGTCTGTGACCGTATTAATAAATTCATTCATTCATACTTAAGAGGGTGTGGAATCTTATATGTGGGATTGCACTGAGATTATGAAGAACCTTTTGTTGGTTGTGCCCAAAACAGTCTAACACAGATAGCCCTCTCTGGCATCAAATTATGGCAGATATACTAAATCACAAATAAGGGTAGGATGGAAGTTATTAGTAGAACAGAATGAAGACTAGAAGAAATCTTTGCCAAAAACAAACACGGGGTGGAAAAAAACCCCAAGCCAAACGTTATTACTGCATTCAGAGCAGTCATAAAGGTAACATTTGCATAGACTTACTGTTCGGCTTTCCGTCTGTAAAATGCATCACATTTAGTCAGGAAAAAACAACAATAATTTCCATCCTCAATCGGCAGGAAGCAGAACTACTGTTATCAGGCTCCAAACAAGCCGAGCCTTAAATTGCGGTAGGTGTGCATGACAGTGATATATTAGAATTTTTCTTTTAAATTACACCTGTCAGGGACAGTGGAAGTGCAGAGTCAATTTGAAAATAATTTACTTGAAAATTTGTAAGCGATGCATGGCAAATTAGTTTTCGCATCCCACCCCTGCAGCCACAGGCAATTGCTTAATTGATTCAGAAAGGTTTCTCTACTAATAGTGTGAATCTTGCTACCGTTTAACAACACTGCTCCAAATGCAGTTTTAATGGCAAATGGGCCGTAGATAGAGTAGCTGAAGATTTGAAGAAGAAAAAAGAGAAACACATTTTGAAGCTGTTACTTTTCCTTTTCCAGATTACGGCAAAGAGTAATCTCTGCAAACGAACAATGAAGTTTAATTGGAAACCACAATAGAAATTCATTTGCTGCATTAGCCCCGGTTTTCTTTGCATTGCACCTAGATGATAATGAACAATCCCCATTTACCTCCAATTAGTGAATGGGTAAGCATTTTACCTTACTTGCAAATATTGCCTTCAGTTCAACCTGGCTTCCATCAGCTAATTGGCATTTGGAACAGTGAGAAAAACAGCTACCAACCTTATCATCAAAAGAAAGAATCTCCCCCAAATCACACTGAAACCCCAACACAGTGTATTCTTTTTTCTGAATGGTCAAACAACAAGTGCGATGGAAAAGCCAGATAATTAGCTAGCACAGAAAGTCTTCTAAAATGTTTGCGTTTCCTTCAGGCTTTGTGCCATATGGAATTTCGGTCAGCATATGATTAGGGTTGAAGCAATCGACTAGCGCTAGCCCAATTGGATGGCCAACTTATGCCCATTTCCAATGCAATAGCAACCCTTTTACTGTGCACTGGGTCACCACACCGGACCTGTCTATGTGCCAATCCACATTTCCAATGCTTGAAATTCTTGACGCCAAGGAGATACTGATCCTATTAAGCTCCAAGTGGGCTGGTTTCTGAAGGAGAGATGCTTCTGACATTAAGGTTTTCACAG